>NW_028158828.1:0-27500 GCF_964263955.1 Coregonus lavaretus | reverse complement strand
GAGCTGGTCTCCTAGGGTCTCTGCTTAGCTGGTATCCTAGGGTCTCTGCTTAGCTGGTCTCCTAGGGTCTCTGCTTAGCTGGTCTCCTAGGGTCTCTGGTGAGCTGGTCTCCTAGGGTCTCTGGTGAGCTGGTCTCCTAGGGTCTCTGGTGAGCTGGTCTCCAAGGGTCTCCGCTTAGCTGGTCTCCTAGGGTCTCTGGTGAGCTGGTCTCCTAGAGTCTCTGGTGAGCTGGTCTCCTAGGGTCTCTGGTGAGCTGGTCTCCTAGGGTCTCTGGTGAGCTGGTCTCCTAGGGTATCTGGTGAGCTGGTCTCCTAGGGTCTCTGGTGAGCTGGTCTCCTAGGGTCTCTGTTGAGCTGGTCTCCTAGGGTATCTGGTTAGCTGGTCTCCTAGGGTCTCTGCTTAGCTGGTGTCCTAGGGTCTCTGATGAGCTGGTGTCCTAGGGTTACTGGTGAGCTGGTCTCCTAGGGTCTCTGATGAGCTGGTCTCCTAGGGTCTCTGGTGAGCTGGTCTCCTAGGGTCTCTGGTGAGCTGGTCTCCTAGGGTCTCTGGTGAACTGGTCTCCTAGGGTCTCTGCTTAGCTGGTGTCCTAAGGTCTCTGATGAGCTGGTGTCCTAGGGTCTCTGGTGAGCTGGTGTCCTAGGGTCTCTGATGAGCTGGTGTCCTAGGGTCTCTGCTTAGCTGGTGTCCTAGGGTCTCTGGTGAGCTGGTGTCCTAGGGTCTCTGCTTATCTGGTGTTCTATGGTCTCTG
This sequence comes from Coregonus lavaretus, assembly GCF_964263955.1. NCBI lineage: Eukaryota > Metazoa > Chordata > Actinopteri > Salmoniformes > Salmonidae > Coregonus > Coregonus lavaretus. The sequence continues at coordinate 26,752 of NW_028158828.1, read as the reverse complement.
CTTAGCTGGTCTCCTAGGGTCTCTGGTGAGCTGGTCTCCTAGAGTCTCTGGTGAGCTGGTCTCCTAGGATCTCTGGTGAGCTGGTCTCCTAGGGTCTCTGGTGAGCTGGTCTCCTAGGGTATCTGGTGAGCTGGTCTCCTAGGGTCTCTGCTTAGCTGGTGTCCTAGGGTCTCTGATGAGCTGGTGTCCTAGGGTTACTGGTGAGCTGGTCTCCTAGGGTCTCTGATGAGCTGGTCTCCTAGGGTCTCTGGTGAGCTGGTCTCCTAGGGTCTCTGGTGAGCTGGTCTCCTAGGGTCTCTGGTGAACTGGTCTCCTGGGGTCTCTGCTTAGCTGGTGTCCTAAGGTCTCGGATGAGCTGGTGTCCTAGGGTCTCTGGTGAGCTGGTGTCCTAGGGTCTCTGATGAGCTGGTGTCCTAGGGTTTCTGCTTAGCTGGTGTCCTAGGGTCTCTGGTGAGCTGGTGTCCTAGGGTCTCTGCTTAGCTGGTCTCCTAGGGTTTCTGGTGAGCTGGTCTCCTAGGGTCTCTGGTGAGCTGGTTTCCTAGGGTCTCTGCTTAGCTGGTATCCTAGGGTCTCTGCTTAGCTGGTCTCCTAGGGTCTCTGCTTAGCTGGTCTCCTAGGGTCTCTGCTTAGCTGGTCTCCTAGGGTTTCTGGTGAGCTGGTCTCCTAGGGTCTCTGGTGAGCTGGTCTCCTAGGGTCTCTGATGAGCTGGTCTCCTAGGGTCTCTGGTGAGCTGGTCTCCTAGGGTCTCTGCTTAGCTGGTCTCCTAGGGTCTCTGGTGAGCTGGTCTCCTAGGGTCTCTGGTGAGCTGGTCTCCTAGGGTCTCTGGTGAGCTGGTCTCCTAGGGTCTCTGGTGAGCTGGTCTCCTAGGGTATCTGGTGAGCTGGTCTCCTAGGGTATCTGGTGAGCTGGTCTCCTAGGGTCTCTGCTTAGCTGGTGTCCTAGGGTCTCTGATGAGCTGGTGTCCTAGGGTTACTGGTGAGCTGGTCTCCTAGGGTCTCTGATGAGCTGGTCTCCTAGGGTCTCTGGTGAGCTGGTCTCCTAGGGTCTCTGGTGAGCTGGTCTCCTAGGGTCTCTGCTTAGCTGGTCTCCTAGGGTCTCTGCTTAGCTGGTCTCCTAGGGTCTCTGCTTAGCTGGTCTCCTAGGGTCTCTGCTTAGCTGGTCTCCTAGGGTCTCTGCTTGGCTGGTCTCCTAGGGTTTCTGGTTTGCTGGTCTCCTAGGGTCTCTGGTGAGCTGGTCTCCTAGGGTCTCTGATGAGCTGGTCTCCTAGCGTCTCTGGTGAGCTGGTCTCCTAGCGTCTCTGATGAGCTGGTCTCCTAGGGTCTCTGGTGAGCTGGTCTCCTAGGGTCTCTGGTGAGCTGGTCTCATAGGGTTTCTGGTGAGCTGGTCTCCTAAGGTCTCTGGTGAGCTGGTCTCCTAGGGTCTCTTATGAGCTGGTGTCCTAGGGTCTCTTCTTAGCTGGTGTCCTAGGATCTCTGGTGAGCTGGTGTCCTAGGGTCTCTGATGAGCTGGTGTCCTAAGGTCTCTGATTAGCTGGTGTCCTATGGTCTCTGCTTAGCTGGTCTCCTAGGGTCTCTGGTGAGCTGGTCTCCTAGGGTCTCATGTGAGCTGGTCTCCTAGGGTCTCTGGTGAGCTGGTCTCCTAGGGTCTCTGGTGAGCTGGTCTCCTAGGGTATCTGGTGAGCTGGTCTCCTAGGGTATCTGGTGAGCTGGTCTCCTAGGGTCTCTGCTTAGCTGGTGTCCTAGGGTCTCTGATGAGCTGGTGTCCTAGGGTTACTGGTGAGCTGGTCTCCTAGGGTCTCTGATGAGCTGGTCTCCTAGGGTCTCTGGTGAGCTGGTCTCCTAGGGTCTCTGGTGAGCTGGTCTCATAGGGTCTCTGGTGAACTGGTCTCCTAGGGTCTCTGCTTAGCTGGTGTCCTAAGGTCTCTGGTGAGCTGGTGTCCTAGGGTCTCTGATGAGCTGGTGTCCTAGGGTCTCTGCTTAGCTGGTGTCCTAGGGTCTCTGGTGAGCTGGTGTCCTAGGGTCTCTACTTATATGGTGTTCTATGGTCTCTGCTTAGCTGGTCTCCTAGAGTCTCTGGTGAGCTGGTCTCCTAGAGTCTCTGGTGAGCTGGTCTCCTAGGGTCTCTGGTGAGCTGGTCTCCTAGGGTCTCTGGTGAGCTGGTCTCCTAGGGTCTCTGCTTAGCTGGTCTCCTAGGGTCTCTGCTTAGCTGGTCTCCTAGGGTCTCTGCTTAGCTGGTCTCCTAGGGTCTCTGCTTAGCTGGTCTCCTAGGGTCTCTGCTTGACTGGTCTCCTAGGGTTTCTAGTTTGCTGGTCTCCTAGGGTCTCTGGTGAGCTGGTCTCCTAGGGTCTCTGATGAGCTGGTCTCCTAGCGTCTCTGGTGAGCTGGTCTCCTAGCGTCTCTGATGAGCTGGTCTCCTAGATTCTCTGGTGAGCTGGTCTCCTAGGGTCTCTGGTGAGCTGGTCTCCTAGGGTTTCTGGTGAGCTGGTCTCCTAAGGTCTCTGGTGAGCTGGTCTCCTAGGGTCTCTTATGAGCTGGTGTCCTAGGGTCTCTTCTTAGCTGGTGTCCTAGGATCTCTGGTGAGCTGGTCTCCTAGGGTCTCTGCTTAGCTGGTATCCTAGGGTCTCTGCTTAGCTGGTCTCCTAGGGTCTCTGCTTAGCTGGTATCCTAGGGTCTCTGCTTAGCTGGTCTCCTAGGGTTTCTGTTGAGCTGGTCTCCTAGGGTCTCTGGTGAGCTGGTCTCCTAGGGTTTCTGGTGTGCTGGTCTCCTAGGGTCTCTGGTGAGCTGGTCTCCTAGGGTCTCTGCTTAGCTGGTCTCCTAGGGTCTCTGGTGAGCTGGTCTCCTAGGGTCTCTGGTGAGCTGGTCTCCTAGGGTCTCTGGTGAGCTGGTCTCCTAGGGTCTCTGGTGAGCTGGTCTCCTAGGGTATCTGGTGAGCTGGTCTCCTAGGATCTCTGGTGAGCTGGTCTCCTAGGGTCTCTGGTGAGCTGGTCTCCTAGGGTATCTGGTGAGCTGGTCTCCTAGGGTCTCTGCTTAGCTGGTGTCCTAGGGTCTCTGATGAGCTGGTGTCCTAGGGTTACTGGTGAGCTGGTCTCCTAGGGTCTCTGATGAGCTGGTCTCCTAGGGTCTCTGGTGAGCTGGTCTCCTAGGGTCTCTGGTGAGCTGGTCTCCTAGGGTCTCTGGTGAACTGGTCTCCTGGGGTCTCTGCTTAGCTGGTGTCCTAAGGTCTCTGATGAGCTGGTGTCCTAGGGTCTCTGGTGAGATGGTGTCCTAGGGTCTCTGATGAGCTGGTGTCCTAGGGTCTCTGCTTAGCTGGTGTCCTAGGGTCTCTGGTGAGCTGGTGTCCTAGGGTCTCTGCTTAGCTGGTCTCCTAGGGTTTCTGGTGAGCTGGTCTCCTAGGGTCTCTGGTGAGCTGGTTTCCTAGGGTCTCTGCTTAGCTGGTATCCTAGGGTCTCTGCTTAGCTGGTCTCCTAGGGTCTCTGCTTAGCTGGTCTCCTAGGGTCTCTGCTTAGCTGGTCTCCTAGGGTTTTTGGTGAGCTGGTCTCCTAGGGTCTCTGGTGAGCTGGTCTCCTAGGGTCTCTGATGAGCTGGTCTCCTAGGGTCTCTGCTGAGCTGGTCTCCTAGGGTCTCTGCTTAGCTGGTCTCCTAGGGTCTCTGGTGAGCTGGTCTCCTAGGGTCTCTGGTGAGCTGGTCTCCTAGGGTCTCTGGTGAGCTGGTCTCCTAGGTTCTCTGGTGAGCTGGTCTCCTAGGGTATCTGCTGAGCTGGTCTCCTAGGGTTTCTGGTGAGCTGGTCTCCTAGGGTCTCTGCTTAGCTGGTGTCCTAGGGTCTCTGATGAGCTGTGTCCTAGGGTTACTGGTGAGCTGGTCTCCTAGGGTCTCTGATGAGCTGGTCTCCTAGGGTCTCTGGTGAGCTGGTCTCCTATGGTCTCTGGTGAGCTGGTCTCCTAGGGTCTCTGGTGAACTGGTCTCCTAGGGTCTCTGCTTAGCTGGTGTCCTAAGGTCTCTGGTGAGCTGGTGTCCTAGGGTCTCTGATGAGCTGGTGTCCTAGGGTCTCTGCTTAGCTGGTGTCCTAGGGTCTCTGGTGAGCTGGTGTCCTAGGGTCTCTGCTTATATGGTGTTCTATGGTCTCTGCTTAGCTGGTCTCCTAGAGTCTCTGGTGAGCTGGTCTCCTAGGGTCTCTGCTTAGCTGGTGTCCTAAGGTCTCTGGTGAGCTGGTGTCCTAGGGTCTCTGATGAGCTGGTGTCCTAGGGTCTCTGCTTAGCTGGTGTCCTAGGGTCTCTGGTGAGCTGGTGTCCTAGGGTCTCTGCTTATATGGTGTTCTATGGTCTCTGCTTAGCTGGTCTCCTAGAGTCTCTGGTGAGCTGGTCTCCTAGAGTCTCTGCTTAGCTGGTCTCCTAGGGTCTCTGGTGAGCTGGTCTCCTAGGGTCTCTGGTGAGCTGGTCTCCTAGGGTTTCTGGTGAGCTGGTGTCCTAGAGTCTCTGATGAGCTGGTGTCCTAGGGTTACTGGTGAGCTGGTATCCTAGGGAGACCAGCTCACCAGAGCTTAGCTGGTCTCCTAGGGTCTCTGGTGAGCTGGTCTCCTAGGGTCTCTGGTGAGCTGGTCTCCTAGGGTCTCTGGTGAGCTGGTCTCCTAGGGTCTCTGCTTAGCTGGTGTCCTAGGGTCTCTGGTGAGCTGGTCTCCTAGGGTCTCTGGTGAGCTGGTCTCCTAGGGTTTCTGGTGAGCTGGTCTCCTAGGGTCTCTGGTGAGCTGGTCTCCTAGGGTCTCTGCTTAGCTGGTATCCTAGTGTCTCTGCTTAGCTGGTCTCCTAGGGTATCTGCTTAGCTGGTCTCCTAGGGTCTCTGCTTAGCTGGTCTCCTAGGGTTTCTGGTGAGCTGGTCTCCTAGGGTCTCTGGTGAGCTGGTCTCCTAGGGTCTCTGATGAGCTGGTCTCCTAGGGTCTCTGGTGAGCTGGTCTCCTAGGGTCTCTGCTTAGCTGGTCTCCTAGGGTCTCTGGTGAGCTGGTCTCCTAGGGTCTCTGGTGAGCTGGTCTCCTAGGGTCTCTGGTGAGCTGGTCTCCTAGGGTCTCTGTTGAGCTGGTCTCCTAGGGTATCTGGTGAGCTGGTCTCCTAGGGTCTCTGGTGAGCTGGTCTCCTAGGGTCTCTGGTGAGCTGGTCTCCTAGGGTATCCGGTGAGCTGGTCTCCTAGGGTCTCTGCTTAGCTGGTGTCCTAGGGTCTCTGATGAGCTGGTGTCCTAGGGTCTCTGGTGAGCTGGTCTCCTAGGGTCTCTGGTGAACTGGTCTCCTAGGGTCTCTGCTTAGCTGGTGTCCTAATGTCTCTGATGAGCTGGTGTCCTAGGGTCTCTGGTGAGCTGGTGTCCTAGGGTCTCTGATGAGCTGGTGTCCTAGGGTCTTTGCTTAGCTGGTGTCCTAGGGTCTCTGGTGAGCTGGTGTCCTAGGGTCTCTGCTTATATGGTGTTCTATGGTCTCTGCTTAGCTGGTCTCCTAGGGTCTCTGATGAGCTGGTCTCCTAGAGTCTCTGGTGAGCTGGTCTCCTTGGGTCTCTTGTGAGCTGGTCTCCTAGGGTCTCTGGTGAGCTGGTCTCCTAGGGTCTCTGCTTAGCTGGTGTCCTAGGGTCTCTGGTTAGCTGGTCTCCTAGGGTCTCTGCTTAGCTGGTCTCCTAGGGTTTCTGGTGAGCTGGTCTCCTAGGGTCTCTGATGAGCTGGTCTCCTAGGGTCTCTGCTTAGCTGGTCTCCTAGGGTCTCTGCTTAGCTGGTCTCCTAGGGTCTCTGCTTAGCTTGTGTCCTAGGGTCTCTGCTTAGCTGGTCTCCTAGGTTCTCTGCTTAGCTGGTCTCCTAGGGTCTCTGCTTAGCTGGTCTCCTAGGGTTTCTGGTGAGCTGGTCTCATAGGGTCTCTGGTGAGCTGGTCTCCTAGGGTCTCTGATGAGCTGGTCTCCTAGCGTCTCTGGTGAGCTGGTCTCCTAGCGTCTCTGATGAGCTGGTCTCCTAGGGTCTCTGGTGAGCTGGTCTCCTAGGGTCTCTGGTGAGCTGGTCTCCTAGGGTTTCTGGTGAGCTGGTCTCCTAAGGTCTCTGGTGAGCTGGTCTCCTAGGGTCTCTGATGAGCTGGTGTCCTAGGGTCTCTGCTTAGCTGGTGTCCTAGGATCTCTGGTGAGCTTGTGTCCTAGGGTCTCTGATGAGCTGGTGTCCTAAGGTCTCTGCTTAGCTGGTGTCCTATGGTCTCTGCTTAGCTGGTCTCCTAGGGTCTCTGGTGAGCTGGTCTCCTAGGGTCTCTGGTGAGCTGGTCTCCTAGGGTCTCTGGTGAGCTGGTGTCCTAGAGTCTCTGATGAGCTGGTGTCCTAGGGTTACTGGTGAGCTGGTATCCTAGGGAGACCAGCTCACCAGAGCTTAGCTGGTCTCCTAGGGTCTCTGGTGAGCTGGTCTCCTAGAGTCTCTGGTGAGCTTTTCTCCTAGGGTCTCTGCTTAGCTGGTGTCCTAGGGTCTCTGGTGAGCTTGTCTCCTAGGGTCTATGGTGAGCTGGTCTCCTAGGGTTTCTGGTGAGCTGGTCTCCTAGGGTCTCTGGTGAGCTGGTCTCCTAGGGTCTCTGCTTACCTGGTATCCTAGGGTCTCTGCTTAGCTGGTCTCCTAGGGTATCTGCTTAGCTGGTCTCCTAGGGTCTCTGCTTAGCTGGTCTCCTAGGGTTTCTGGTGAGCTGGTCTCCTAGGGTCTCTGGTGAGCTGGTCTCCTAGGGTCTCTGATGAGCTGGTCTCCTAGGGTCTCTGGTGAGCTGGTCTCCTAGGGTCTCTGCTTAGCTGGTCTCCTAGGGTCTCTGGTGAGCTGGTCTCCTAGGGTCTCTGGTGAGCTGGTCTCCTAGGGTCTCTGGTGAGCTGGTCTCCTAGGGTCTCTGGTGAGCTGGTCTCCTAGGGTATCTGGTGAGCTGGTCTCCTAGGGTCTCTGGTGAGCTGGTCTCCTAGGGTCTCTGGTGAGCTGGTCTCCTAGGGTATCTGGTGAGCTGGTCTCCTAGGGTCTCTGCTTAGCTGGTGTCCTAGGGTCTCTGATGAGCTGGTGTCCTAGGGTTACTGGTGAGCTGGTCTCCTAGGGTCTCTGATGAGCTGGTCTCCTAGGGTCTCTGGTGAGCTGGTCTCCTAGGGTCTCTGGTGAGCTGGTCTCCTAGGGTCTCTGGTGAACTGGTCTCCTAGGGTCTCTGCTTAGCTGGTGTCCTAAGGTCTCTGATGAGCTGGTGTCCTAGGGTCTCTGGTGAGCTGGTGTCCTAGGGTCTCTGATGAGCTGGTGTCCTAGGGTCAATGGTGAGCTGGTGTCCTAGGGTCTCTGCTTATATGGTGTTCTATGGTCTCTGCTTAGCTGGTCTCCTAGGGTCTCTGGTGAGCTGGTCTCCTAGAGTCTCTGGTGAGCTGGTCTCCTTGGGTCTCTGGTGAGCTGGTCTCCTAGGGTCTCTGGTGAGCTGGTCTCCTAGGGTCTCTGCTTAGCTGGTGTCCTAGGGTCTCTGGTGAGCTGGTATCCTAGGGTCTCTGCTTAGCTGGTCTCCTAGGGTTTCTGGTGAGCTGGTCTCCTAGGGTCTCTGGTGAGCTGGTCTCCTAGGGTCTCTGCTTAGCTGGTCTCCTAGGGTCTCTGCTTAGCTGGTCTCCTAGGGTCTCTGCTTAGCTTGTGTCCTAGGGTCTCTGCTTAGCTGGTCTCCTAGGGTCTCTGCTTAGCTGGTCTCCTAGGGTCTCTGCTTAGCTGGTCTCCTAGGGTTTCTGGTGAGCTGGTCTCCTAGGGTCTCTGGTGAGCTGGTCTCCTAGGGTCTCTGATGAGCTGGTCTCCTAGCGTCTCTGGTGAGCTGGTCTCCTAGCGTCTCTGATGAGCTGGTCTCCTAGGGTCTCTGGTGAGCTGGTCTCCTAGGGTCTCTGGTGAGCTGGTCTCCTAGGGTTTCTGGTGAGCTGGTCTCCTAAGGTCTCTGGTGAGCTGGTCTCCTAGTGTCTCTGATGAGCTGGTATCCTAGGGTCTCTGCTTAGCTGGTGTCCTAGGATCTCTGGTGAGCTGGTGTCCTAGGGTCTCTGATGAGCTGGTGTCCTAAGGTCTCTGCTTAGCTGGTGTCCTATGGTCTCTGCTTAGCTGGTCTCCTAGGGTCTCTGGAGAGCTGGTCTCCTTGGGTCTCTGGTGAGCTGGTCTCCTAGGGTCTCTGGTGAGCTGGTGTCCTAGGGTCTCTGATGAGCTGGTGTCCTAGGGTTACTGGTGAGCTGGTATCCTAGGGAGACCAGCTCACCAGAGCTTAGCTGGTCTCCTAGGGTCTCTGGTGAGCTGGTCTCCTAGAGTCTCTGGTGAGCTGGTCTCCTAGGGTCTCTGGTGAGCTGGTCTCCTAGGGTCTCTGGTGAGCTGGTCTCCTAGGGTCTCTGCTTAGCTGGTGTCCTAGGTTCTCTGGTGAGCTGGTCTCCTAGGGTCTCTGGTGAGCTGGTCTCCTAGGGTTTCTGGTGAGCTGGTCTCCTAGGGTCTCTGGTGAGCTGGTCTCCTAGGGTCTCTGCTTAGCTGGTATCCTAGGGTCTCTGCTTAGCTGGTCTCCTATGGTCTCTGCTTAGCTGGTCTCCTAGGGTCTCTGCTTAGCTGGTCTCCTAGGGTTTCTGTTGAGCTGGTCTCCTAGGGTCTCTGGTGAGCTGGTCTCCTAGGGTCTCTGATGAGCTGGTCTCCTAGGGTCTCTTTTGAGCTGGTCTCCTAGGGTCTGTGCTTAGTTGGTCTCCTAGGGTCTCTGGTGAGCTGGTCTCCTAGGGTCTCTGGTGAGCTGGTCTCCTAGGGTCTCTGGTGAGCTGGTCTCCTAGGGTCTCTGTTGAGCTGGTCTCCTAGGGTATCTGGTGAGCTGGTCTCCTAGGGTCTCTGGTGAGCTGGTCTCCTAGGGTCTCTGGTGAGCTGGTCTCCTAGGGTATCTGGTGAGCTGGTCTCCTAGGGTCTCTGCTTAGCTGGTGTCCTAGGGTCTCTGATGAGCTGGTGTCCTAGGGTCTCTGCTTAGCTGGTCTCCTAGGGCCTCTGCTTAGCTGGTCTCCTAGGGTCTCTGCTTAGCTGGTCTCCTAGGGTTTCTGGTTAGCTGGTCTCCTAGGGTCTCTGGTGAGCTGGTCTCCTAGGGTCTCTGATGAGCTGGTCTCCTAGCGTCTCTGGTGAGCTGGTCTCCTAGCGTCTCTGATGAGCTTGTCTCCTAGGGTCTCTGGTGAGCTGGTCTCCTAGGGTCTCTGGTGAGCTGGTCTCCTAGGGTTTCTGGTGAGCTGGTCTCCTAAGGTCTCTGGTGAGCTGGTCTCCTAGGGTCTCTGATGAGCTGGTGTCCTAGGGTCTCTGCTTAGCTGGTGTCCTATGATCTCTGGTGAGCTGGTGTCCTAGGGTCTCTGATGAGCTGGTGTCCTAAGGTCTCTGCTTAGCTGGTGTCCTATGGTCTCTGCTTAGCTGGTCTCCTAGGGTCTCTGGTGAGCTGGTCTCCTAGGGTCTCTGGTGAGCTGGTCTCCTAGGGTCTCTGGTGAGCTGGTGTCCTAGGGTCTCTGATGAGCTGGTGTTCTAGGGTTACTGGTGAGCTGGTATCCTAGGGAGACCAGCTCACCAGATCTTAGCTGGTGTCCTAGGGTCTCTGGTGAGCTGGTCTCCTAGAGTCTCTGGTGAGCTGGTCTCCTAGGGTCTCTGGTGAGCTGGTCTCCTAGGGTCTCTGCTTAGCTGGTGTCCTAGGGTCTCTGATGAGCTGGTGTCCTAGGGTTACTGGTGAGCTGGTCTCCTAGGGTCTCTGATGAGCTGGTCTCCTAGGGTCTCTGGTGAGCTGGTCTCCTAGGGTCTCTGGTGAGCTGGTCTCCTAGGGTCTCTGGTGAACTGGTCTCCTAGGGTCTCTGCTTAGCTGGTGTCCTAAGGTCTCTGATGAGCTGGTGTCCTAGGGTCTCTGGTGAGCTGGTGTCCTAGGGTCTCTGATGAGCTGGTGTCCTAGGGTCTCTGCTTAGCTGGTGTCCTAGGGTCTCTGGTGAGCTGGTGTCCTAGGGTCTCTGCTTATCTGGTGTTCTATGGTCTCTGCTTAGCTGGTCTCCTAGGGTCTCTGGTGAGCTGGTCTCCTAGAGTCTCTGGTGAGCTGGTCTCCTAGGATCTCTGGTGAGCTGGTCTCCTAGGGTCTCTGGTGAGCTGGTCTCCTAGGGTATCTGGTGAGCTGGTCTCCTAGGGTCTCTGCTTAGCTGGTGTCCTAGGGTCTCTGATGAGCTGGTGTCCTAGGGTTACTGGTGAGCTGGTCTCCTAGGGTCTCTGATGAGCTGGTCTCCTAGGGTCTCTGGTGAGCTGGTCTCCTAGGGTCTCTGGTGAGCTGGTCTCCTAGGGTCTCTGGTGAACTGGTCTCCTGGGGTCTCTGCTTAGCTGGTGTCCTAAGGTCTCGGATGAGCTGGTGTCCTAGGGTCTCTGGTGAGCTGGTGTCCTAGGGTCTCTGATGAGCTGGTGTCCTAGGGTTTCTGCTTAGCTGGTGTCCTAGGGTCTCTGGTGAGCTGGTGTCCTAGGGTCTCTGCTTAGCTGGTCTCCTAGGGTTTCTGGTGAGCTGGTCTCCTAGGGTCTCTGGTGAGCTGGTTTCCTAGGGTCTCTGCTTAGCTGGTATCCTAGGGTCTCTGCTTAGCTGGTCTCCTAGGGTCTCTGCTTAGCTGGTCTCCTAGGGTCTCTGCTTAGCTGGTCTCCTAGGGTTTCTGGTGAGCTGGTCTCCTAGGGTCTCTGGTGAGCTGGTCTCCTAGGGTCTCTGATGAGCTGGTCTCCTAGGGTCTCTGGTGAGCTGGTCTCCTAGGGTCTCTGCTTAGCTGGTCTCCTAGGGTCTCTGGTGAGCTGGTCTCCTAGGGTCTCTGGTGAGCTGGTCTCCTAGGGTCTCTGGTGAGCTGGTCTCCTAGGGTCTCTGGTGAGCTGGTCTCCTAGGGTATCTGGTGAGCTGGTCTCCTAGGGTATCTGGTGAGCTGGTCTCCTAGGGTCTCTGCTTAGCTGGTGTCCTAGGGTCTCTGATGAGCTGGTGTCCTAGGGTTACTGGTGAGCTGGTCTCCTAGGGTCTCTGATGAGCTGGTCTCCTAGGGTCTCTGGTGAGCTGGTCTCCTAGGGTCTCTGGTGAGCTGGTCTCCTAGGGTCTCTGCTTAGCTGGTCTCCTAGGGTCTCTGCTTAGCTGGTCTCCTAGGGTCTCTGCTTAGCTGGTCTCCTAGGGTCTCTGCTTAGCTGGTCTCCTAGGGTCTCTGCTTGGCTGGTCTCCTAGGGTTTCTGGTTTGCTGGTCTCCTAGGGTCTCTGGTGAGCTGGTCTCCTAGGGTCTCTGATGAGCTGGTCTCCTAGCGTCTCTGGTGAGCTGGTCTCCTAGCGTCTCTGATGAGCTGGTCTCCTAGGGTCTCTGGTGAGCTGGTCTCCTAGGGTCTCTGGTGAGCTGGTCTCATAGGGTTTCTGGTGAGCTGGTCTCCTAAGGTCTCTGGTGAGCTGGTCTCCTAGGGTCTCTTATGAGCTGGTGTCCTAGGGTCTCTTCTTAGCTGGTGTCCTAGGATCTCTGGTGAGCTGGTGTCCTAGGGTCTCTGATGAGCTGGTGTCCTAAGGTCTCTAATTAGCTGGTGTCCTATGGTCTCTGCTTAGCTGGTCTCCTAGGGTCTCTGGTGAGCTGGTCTCCTAGGGTCTCATGTGAGCTGGTCTCCTAGGGTCTCTGGTGAGCTGGTCTCCTAGGGTCTCTGGTGAGCTGGTCTCCTAGGGTATCTGGTGAGCTGGTCTCCTAGGGTATCTGGTGAGCTGGTCTCCTAGGGTCTCTGCTTAGCTGGTGTCCTAGGGTCTCTGATGAGCTGGTGTCCTAGGGTTACTGGTGAGCTGGTCTCCTAGGGTCTCTGATGAGCTGGTCTCCTAGGGTCTCTGGTGAGCTGGTCTCCTAGGGTCTCTGGTGAGCTGGTCTCATAGGGTCTCTGGTGAACTGGTCTCCTAGGGTCTCTGCTTAGCTGGTGTCCTAAGGTCTCTGGTGTGCTGGTGTCCTAGGGTCTCTGATGAGCTGGTGTCCTAGGGTCTCTGCTTAGCTGGTGTCCTAGGGTCTCTGGTGAGCTGGTGTCCTAGGGTCTCTACTTATATGGTGTTCTATGGTCTCTGCTTAGCTGGTCTCCTAGAGTCTCTGGTGAGCTGGTCTCCTAGAGTCTCTGGTGAGCTGGTCTCCTAGGGTCTCTGGTGAGCTGGTCTCCTAGGGTCTCTGGTGAGCTGGTCTCCTAGGGTCTCTGCTTAGCTGGTCTCCTAGGGTCTCTGCTTAGCTGGTCTCCTAGGGTCTCTGCTTAGCTGGTCTCCTAGGGTCTCTGCTTAGCTGGTCTCCTAGGGTCTCTGCTTGACTGGTCTCCTAGGGTTTCTAGTTTGCTGGTCTCCTAGGGTCTCTGGTGAGCTGGTCTCCTAGGGTCTCTGATGAGCTGGTCTCCTAGCGTCTCTGGTGAGCTGGTCTCCTAGCGTCTCTGATGAGCTGGTCTCCTAGGGTCTCTGGTGAGCTGGTCTCCTAGGGTCTCTGGTGAGCTGGTCTCCTAGGGTTTCTGGTGAGCTGGTCTCCTAAGGTCTCTGGTGAGCTGGTCTCCTAGGGTCTCTTATGAGCTGGTGTCCTAGGGTCTCTTCTTAGCTGGTGTCCTAGGATCTCTGGTGAGCTGGTCTCCTAGGGTCTCTGCTTAGCTGGTATCCTAGGGTCTCTGCTTAGCTGGTCTCCTAGGGTCTCTGCTTAGCTGGTCTCCTAGGGTCTCTGCTTAGCTGGTCTCCTAGGGTTTCTGTTGAGCTGGTCTCCTAGGGTCTCTGGTGAGCTGGTCTCCTAGGGTTTCTGGTGTGCTGGTCTCCTAGGGTCTCTGGTGAGCTGGTCTCCTAGGGTCTCTGCTTAGCTGGTCTCCTAGGGTCTCTGGTGAGCTGGTCTCCTAGGGTCTCTGGTGAGCTGGTCTCCTAGGGTCTCTGGTGAGCTGGTCTCCTAGGGTCTCTGGTGAGCTGGTCTCCTAGGGTATCTGGTGAGCTGGTCTCCTAGGATCTCTGGTGAGCTGGTCTCCTAGGGTCTCTGGTGAGCTGGTCTCCTAGGGTATCTGGTGAGCTGGTCTCCTAGGGTCTCTGCTTAGCTGGTGTCCTAGGGTCTCTGATGAGCTGGTGTCCTAGGGTTACTGGTGAGCTGGCCTCCTAGGGTCTCTGATGAGCTGGTCTCCTAGGGTCTCTGGTGAGCTGGTCTCCTAGGGTCTCTGGTGAGCTGGTCTCCTAGGGTCTCTGGTGAACTGGTCTCCTGGGGTCTCTGCTTAGCTGGTGTCCTAAGGTCTCTGATGAGCTGGTGTCCTAGGGTCTCTGGTGAGCTGGTGTCCTAGGGTCTCTGATGAGCTGGTGTCCTAGGGTCTCTGCTTAGCTGGTGTCCTAGGGTCTCTGGTGAGCTGGTGTCCTAGGGTCTCTGCTTAGCTGGTCTCCTAGGGTTTCTGGTGAGCTGGTCTCCTAGGGTCTCTGGTGAGCTGGTTTCCTAGGGTCTCTGCTTAGCTGGTATCCTAGGGTCTCTGCTTAGCTGGTCTCCTAGGGTCTCTGCTTAGCTGGTCTCCTAGGGTCTCTGCTTAGCTGGTCTCCTAGGGTTTTTGGTGAGCTGGTCTCCTAGGGTCTCTGGTGAGCTGGTCTCCTAGGGTCTCTGATGAGCTGGTCTCCTAGGGTCTCTGCTGAGCTGGTCTCCTAGGGTCTCTGCTTAGCTGGTCTCCTAGGGTCTCTGGTGAGCTGGTCTCCTAGGGTCTCTGGTGAGCTGGTCTCCTAGGGTCTCTGGTGAGCTGGTCTCCTAGGGTCTCTGGTGAGCTGGTCTCCTAGGGTATCTGGTGAGCTGGTCTCCTAGGGTTTCTGGTGAGCTGGTCTCCTAGGGTCTCTGCTTAGCTGGTGTCCTAGGGTCTCTGATGAGCTGTGTCCTAGGGTTACTGGTGAGCTGGTCTCCTAGGGTCTCTGATGAGCTGGTCTCCTAGGGTCTCTGGTGAGCTGGTCTCCTATGGTCTCTGGTGAGCTGGTCTCCTAGGGTCTCTGGTGAACTGGTCTCCTAGGGTCTCTGCTTAGCTGGTGTCCTAAGGTCTCTGGTGAGCTGGTGTCCTAGGGTCTCTGATGAGCTGGTGTCCTAGGGTCTCTGCTTAGCTGGTGTCCTAGGGTCTCTGGTGAGCTGGTGTCCTAGGGTCTCTGCTTATATGGTGTTCTATGGTCTCTGCTTAGCTGGTCTCCTAGAGTCTCTGGTGAGCTGGTCTCCTAGGGTCCCTGCTTAGCTGGTGTCCTAAGGTCTCTGGTGAGCTGGTGTCCTAGGGTCTCTGATGAGCTGGTGTCCTAGGGTCTCTGCTTAGCTGGTGTCCTAGGGTCTCTGGTGAGCTGGTGTCCTAGGGTCTCTGCTTATATGGTGTTCTATGGTCTCTGCTTAGCTGGTCTCCTAGAGTCTCTGGTGAGCTGGTCTCCTAGAGTCTCTGCTTAGCTGGTCTCCTAGGGTCTCTGGTGAGCTGGTCTCCTAGGGTCTCTGGTGAGCTGGTCTCCTAGGGTTTCTGGTGAGCTGGTGTCCTAGAGTCTCTGATGAGCTGGTGTCCTAGGGTTACTGGTGAGCTGGTATCCTAGGGAGACCAGCTCACCAGAGCTTAGCTGGTCTCCTAGGGTCTCTGGTGAGCTGGTCTCCTAGGGTCTCTGGTGAGCTGGTCTCCTAGGGTCTCTGGTGAGCTGGTCTCCTAGGGTCTCTGCTTAGCTGGTGTCCTAGGGTCTCTGGTGAGCTGGTCTCCTAGGGTCTCTGGTGAGCTGGTCTCCTAGGGTTTCTGGTGAGCTGGTCTCCTAGGGTCTCTGGTGAGCTGGTCTCCTAGGGTCTCTGCTTAGCTGGTATCCTAGTGTCTCTGCTTAGCTGGTCTCCTAGGGTATCTGCTTAGCTGGTCTCCTAGGGTCTCTGCTTAGCTGGTCTCCTAGGGTTTCTGGTGAGCTGGTCTCCTAGGGTCTCTGGTGAGCTGGTCTCCTAGGGTCTCTGATGAGCTGGTCTCCTAGGGTCTCTGGTGAGCTGGTCTCCTAGGGTCTCTGCTTAGCTGGTCTCCTAGGGTCTCTGGTGAGCTGGTCTCCTAGGGTCTCTGGTGAGCTGGTCTCCTAGGGTCTCTGGTGAGCTGGTCTCCTAGGGTCTCTGTTGAGCTGGTCTCCTAGGGTATCTGGTGAGCTGGTCTCCTAGGGTCTCTGGTGAGCTGGTCTCCTAGGGTCTCTGGTGAGCTGGTCTCCTAGGGTATCCGGTGAGCTGGTCTCCTAGGGTCTCTGCTTAGCTGGTGTCCTAGGGTCTCTGATGAGCTGGTGTCCTAGGGTCTCTGGTGAGCTGGTCTCCTAGGGTCTCTGGTGAACTGGTCTCCTAGGGTCTCTGCTTAGCTGGTGTCCTAATGTCTCTGATGAGCTGGTGTCCTAGGGTCTCTGGTGAGCTGGTGTCCTAGGGTCTCTGATGAGCTGGTGTCCTAGGGTCTTTGCTTAGCTGGTGTCCTAGGGTCTCTGGTGAGCTGGTGTCCTAGGGTCTCTGCTTATATGGTGTTCTATGGTCTCTGCTTAGCTGGTCTCCTAGGGTCTCTGATGAGCTGGTCTCCTAGAGTCTCTGGTGAGCTGGTCTCCTTGGGTCTCTTGTGAGCTGGTCTCCTAGTGTCTCTGGTGAGCTGGTCTCCTAGGGTCTCTGCTTAGCTGGTGTCCTAGGGTCTCTGGTGAGCTGGTCTCCTAGGGTCTCTGCTTAGCTGGTCTCCTAGGGTTTCTGGTGAGCTGGTCTCCTAGGGTCTCTGATGAGCTGGTCTCCTAGGGTCTCTGCTTAGCTGGTCTCCTAGGGTCTCTGCTTAGCTGGTCTCCTAGGGTCTCTGCTTAGCTTGTGTCCTAGGGTCTCTGCTTAGCTGGTCTCCTAGGTTCTCTGCTTAGCTGGTCTCCTAGGGTCTCTGCTTAGCTGGTCTCCTAGGGTTTCTGGTGAGCTGGTCTCCTAGGGTCTCTGGTGAGCTGGTCTCCTAGGGTCTCTGATGAGCTGGTCTCCTAGCGTCTCTGGTGAGCTGGTCTCCTAGGTTCTCTGGTGAGCTGGTCTCCTAGGGTATCTGGTGAGCTGGTCTCCTAGGGTTTCTGGTGAGCTGGTCTCCTAGGGTCTCTGCTTAGCTGGTGTCCTAGGGTCTCTGATGAGCTGTGTCCTAGGGTTACTGGTGAGCTGGTCTCCTAGGGTCTCTGATGAGCTGGTCTCCTAGGTTCTCTGGTGAGCTGGTCTCCTATGGTCTCTGGTGAGCTGGTCTCCTAGGGTCTCTGGTGAACTGGTCTCCTAGGGTCTCTGCTTAGCTGGTGTCCTAAGGTCTCTGGTGAGCTGGTGTCCTAGGGTCTCTGATGAGCTGGTGTCCTAGGGTCTCTGCTTAGCTGGTGTCCTAGGGTCTCTGGTGAGCTGGTGTCCTAGGGTCTCTGCTTATATGGTGTTCTATGGTCTCTGCTTAGCTGGTCTCCTAGAGTCTCTGGTGAGCTGGTCTCCTAGAGTCTCTGCTTAGCTGGTCTCCTAGGGTCTCTGGTGAGCTGGTCTCCTAGGGTCTCTGGTGAGCTGGTCTCCTAGGGTTTCTGGTGAGCTGGTGTCCTAGAGTCTCTGATGAGCTGGTGTCCTAGGGTTACTGGTGAGCTGGTATCCTAGGGAGACCAGCTCACCAGAGCTTAGCTGGTCTCCTAGGGTCTCTGGTGAGCTGGTCTCCTAGGGTCTCTGGTGAGCTGGTCTCCTAGGGTCTCTGGTGAGCTGGTCTCCTAGGGTCTCTGCTTAGCTGGTGTCCTAGGGTCTCTGGTGAGCTGGTCTCCTAGGGTCTCTGGTGAGCTGGTCTCCTAGGGTTTCTGGTGAGCTGGTCTCCTAGGGTCTCTGGTGAGCTGGTCTCCTAGGGTCTCTGCTTAGCTGGTATCCTAGTGTCTCTGCTTAGCTGGTCTCCTAGGGTATCTGCTTAGCTGGTCTCCTAGGGTCTCTGCTTAGCTGGTCTCCTAGGGTTTCTGGTGAGCTGGTCTCCTAGGGTCTCTGGTGAGCTGGTCTCCTAGGGTCTCTGATGAGCTGGTCTCCTAGGGTCTCTGGTGAGCTGGTCTCCTAGGGTCTCTGCTTAGCTGGTCTCCTAGGGTCTCTGGTGAGCTGGTCTCCTAGGGTCTCTGGTGAGCTGGTCTCCTAGGGTCTCTGGTGAGCTGGTCTCCTAGGGTCTCTGTTGAGCTGGTCTCCTAGGGTATCTGGTGAGCTGGTCTCCTAGGTTCTCTGGTGAGCTGGTCTCCTAGGGTCTCTGGTGAGCTGGTCTCCTAGGGTATCCGGTGAGCTGGTCTCCTAGGGTCTCTGCTTAGCTGGTGTCCTAGGGTCTCTGATGAGCTGGTGTCCTAGGGTCTCTGGTGAGCTGGTCTCCTAGGGTCTCTGGTGAACTGGTCTCCTAGGGTCTCTGCTTAGCTGGTGTCCTAATGTCTCTGATGAGCTGGTGTCCTAGGGTCTCTGGTGAGCTGGTGTCCTAGGGTCTCTGATGAGCTGGTGTCCTAGGGTCTTTGCTTAGCTGGTGTCCTAGGGTCTCTGGTGAGCTGGTGTCCTAGGGTCTCTGCTTATATGGTGTTCTATGGTCTCTGCTTAGCTGGTCTCCTAGGGTCTCTGATGAGCTGGTCTCCTAGAGTCTCTGGTGAGCTGGTCTCCTTGGGTCTCTTGTGAGCTGGTCTCCTAGTGTCTCTGGTGAGCTGGTCTCCTAGGGTCTCTGCTTAGCTGGTGTCCTAGGGTCTCTGGTGAGCTGGTCTCCTAGGGTCTCTGCTTAGCTGGTCTCCTAGGGTTTCTGGTGAGCTGGTCTCCTAGGGTCTCTGATGAGCTGGTCTCCTAGGGTCTCTGCTTAGCTGGTCTCCTAGGGTCTCTGCTTAGCTGGTCTCCTAGGGTCTCTGCTTAGCTTGTGTCCTAGGGTCTCTGCTTAGCTGGTCTCCTAGGTTCTCTGCTTAGCTGGTCTCCTAGGGTCTCTGCTTAGCTGGTCTCCTAGGGTTTCTGGTGAGCTGGTCTCCTAGGGTCTCTGGTGAGCTGGTCTCCTAGGGTCTCTGATGAGCTGGTCTCCTAGCGTCTCTGGTGAGCTGGTCTCCTAGCGTCTCTGATGAGCTGGTCTCCTAGGGTCTCTGGTGAGCTGGTCTCCTAGGGTCTCTGGTGAGCTGGTCTCCTAGGGTTTCTGGTGAGCTGGTCTCCTAAGGTCTCTGGTGAGCTGGTCTCCTAGGGTCTCTGATGAGCTGGTGTCCTAGGGTCTCTGCTTAGCTGGTGTCCTAGGATCTCTGGTGAGCTTGTGTCCTAGGGTCTCTGATGAGCTGGTGTCCTAAGGTCTCTGCTTAGCTGGTGTCCTATGGTCTCTGCTTAGCTGGTCTCCTAGGGTCTCTGGTGAGCTGGTCTCCTAGGTTCTCTGGTGAGCTGGTCTCCTAGGGTCTCTGGTGAGCTGGTGTCCTAGAGTCTCTGATGAGCTGGTGTCCTAGGGTTACTGGTGAGCTGGTATCCTAGGGAGACCAGCTCACCAGAGCTTAGCTGGTCTCCTAGGGTCTCTGGTGAGCTGGTCTCCTAGAGTCTCTGGTGAGCTTTTCTCCTAGGGTCTCTGCTTAGCTGGTGTCCTAGGGTCTCTGGTGAGCTTGTCTCCTAGGGTCTCTGGTGAGCTGGTCTCCTAGGGTTTCTGGTGAGCTGGTCTCCTAGGGTCTCTGGTGAGCTGGTCTCCTAGGGTCTCTGCTTACCTGGTATCCTAGGGTCTCTGCTTAGCTGGTCTCCTAGGGTATCTGCTTAGCTGGTCTCCTAGGGTCTCTGCTTAGCTGGTCTCCTAGGGTTTCTGGTGAGCTGGTCTCCTAGGGTCTCTGGTGAGCTGGTCTCCTAGGGTCTCTGATGAGCTGGTCTCCTAGGGTCTCTGGTGAGCTGGTCTCCTAGGGTCTCTGCTTAGCTGGTCTCCTAGGGTCTCTGGTGAGCTGGTCTCCTAGGGTCTCTGGTGAGCTGGTCTCCTAGGGTATCTGGTGAGCTGGTCTCCTAGGGTCTCTGGTGAGCTGGTCTCCTAGGGTATCTGGTGAGCTGGTCTCCTAGGGTCTCTGCTTAGCTGGTGTCCTAGGGTCTCTGATGAGCTGGTGTCCTAGGGTTACTGGTGAGCTGGTCTCCTAGGGTCTCTGATGAGCTGGTCTCCTAGGGTCTCTGGTGAGCTGGTCTCCTAGGGTCTCTGGTGAGCTGGTCTCCTAGGGTCTCTGGTGAACTGGTCTCCTAGGGTCTCTGCTTAGCTGGTGTCCTAAGGTCTCTGATGAGCTGGTGTCCTAGGGTCTCTGGTGAGCTGGTGTCCTAGGGTCTCTGATGAGCTGGTGTCCTAGGGTCAATGGTGAGCTGGTGTCCTAGGGTCTCTGCTTATATGGTGTTCTATGGTCTCTGCTTAGCTGGTCTCCTAGGGTCTCTGGTGAGCTGGTCTCCTAGAGTCTCTGGTGAGCTGGTCTCCTTGGGTCTCTGGTGAGCTGGTCTCCTAGGGTCTCTGGTGAGCTGGTCTCCTAGGGTCTCTGCTTAGCTGGTGTCCTAGGGTCTCTGGTGAGCTGGTATCCTAGGGTCTCTGCTTAGCTGGTCTCCTAGGGTTTCTGGTGAGCTGGTCTCCTAGGGTCTCTGGTGAGCTGGTCTCCTAGGGTCTCTGCTTAGCTGGTCTCCTAGGGTCTCTGCTTAGCTTGTCTCCTAGGGTCTCTGCTTAGCTTGTGTCCTAGGGTCTCTGCTTAGCTGGTCTCCTAGGGTCTCTGCTTAGCTGGTCTCCTAGGGTCTCTGCTTAGCTGGTCTCCTAGGGTTTCTGGTGAGCTGGTCTCCTAGGGTCTCTGGTGAGCTGGTCTCCTAGGGTCTCTGATGAGCTGGTCTCCTAGCGTCTCTGGTGAGCTGGTCTCCTAGCGTCTCTGATGAGCTGGTCTCCTAGGGTCTCTGGTGAGCTGGTCTCCTAGGGTCTCTGGTGAGCTGGTCTCCTAGGGTTTCTGGTGAGCTGGTCTCCTAAGGTCTCTGGTGAGCTGGTCTCCTAGTGTCTCTGATGAGCTGGTATCCTAGGGTCTCTGCTTAGCTGGTGTCCTAGGATCTCTGGTGAGCTGGTGTCCTAGGGTCTCTGATGAGCTGGTGTCCTAAGGTCTCTGCTTAGCTGGTGTCCTATGGTCTCTGCTTAGCTGGTCTCCTAGGGTCTCTGGAGAGCTGGTCTCCTTGGGTCTCTGGTGAGCTGGTCTCCTAGGGTCTCTGGTGAGCTGGTGTCCTAGGGTCTCTGATGAGCTGGTGTCCTAGGGTTACTGGTGAGCTGGTATCCTAGGGAGACCAGCTCACCAGAGCTTAGCTGGTCTCCTAGGGTCTCTGGTGAGCTGGTCTCCTAGAGTCTCTGGTGAGCTGGTCTCCTAGGGTCTCTGGTGAGCTGGTCTCCTAGGGTCTCTGGTGAGCTGGTCTCCTAGGGTCTCTGCTTAGCTGGTGTCCTAGGTTCTCTGGTGAGCTGGTCTCCTAGGGTCTCTGGTGAGCTGGTCTCCTAGGGTTTCTGGTGAGCTGGTCTCCTAGGGTCTCTGGTGAGCTGGTCTCCTAGGGTCTCTGCTTAGCTGGTATCCTAGGGTCTCTGCTTAGCTGGTCTCCTAGGGTCTCTGCTTAGCTGGTCTCCTAGGGTCTCTGCTTAGCTGGTCTCCTAGGGTTTCTGTTGAGCTGGTCTCCTAGGGTCTCTGGTGAGCTGGTCTCCTAGGGTCTCTGATGAGCTGGTCTCCTAGGGTCTCTTTTGAGCTGGTCTCCTAGGGTCTGTGCTTAGTTGGTCTCCTAGGGTCTCTGGTGAGCTGGTCTCCTAGGGTCTCTGGTGAGCTGGTCTCCTAGGGTCTCTGGTGAGCTGGTCTCCTAGGGTCTCTGTTGAGCTGGTCTCCTAGGGTATCTGGTGAGCTGGTCTCCTAGGGTCTCTGGTGAGCTGGTCTCCTAGGGTCTCTGGTGAGCTGGTCTCCTAGGGTATCTGGTGAGCTGGTCTCCTAGGGTCTCTGCTTAGCTGGTGTCCTAGGGTCTCTGATGAGCTGGTGTCCTAGGGTCTCTGCTTAGCTGGTCTCCTAGGGCCTCTGCTTAGCTGGTCTCCTAGGGTCTCTGCTTAGCTGGTCTCCTAGGGTTTCTGGTTAGCTGGTCTCCTAGGGTCTCTGGTGAGCTGGTCTCCTAGGGTCTCTGATGAGCTGGTCTCCTAGCGTCTCTGGTGAGCTGGTCTCCTAGCGTCTCTGATGAGCTTGTCTCCTAGGGTCTCTGGTGAGCTGGTCTCCTAGGGTCTCTGGTGAGCTGGTCTCCTAGGGTTTCTGGTGAGCTGGTCTCCTAAGGTCTCTGGTGAGCTGGTCTCCTAGGGTCTCTGATGAGCTGGTGTCCTAGGGTCTCTGCTTAGCTGGTGTCCTATGATCTCTGGTGAGCTGGTGTCCTAGGGTCTCTGATGAGCTGGTGTCCTAAGGTCTCTGCTTAGCTGGTGTCCTATGGTCTCTGCTTAGCTGGTCTCCTAGGGTCTCTGGTGAGCTGGTCTCCTAGGGTCTCTGGTGAGCTGGTCTCCTAGGGTCTCTGGTGAGCTGGTGTCCTAGGGTCTCTGATGAGCTGGTGTTCTAGGGTTACTGGTGAGCTGGTATCCTAGGGAGACCAGCTCACCAGATCTTAGCTGGTGTCCTAGGGTCTCTGGTGAGCTGGTCTCCTAGAGTCTCTGGTGAGCTGGTCTCCTAGGGTCTCTGGTGAGCTGGTCTCCTAGGGTCTCTGGTGAGCCTGTCTCCTAGGGTCTCTGCTTAGCTGGTGTCCTAGGGTCTCTGGTGAGCTGGTCTCCTAGGGTCTCTGGTGAGCTGGTCTCCTAGGGTTTCTGGTGAGCTGGTCTCCTAGGGTCTCTGGTGAGCTGGTCTCCTAGGGTCTCTGGTGAGCTGGTCTCCTAGGGTCTCTGCTTAGCTGGTGTCCTAGGGTCTCTGGTGAGCTGGTCTCCTAGGGTCTCTGGTGAGCTGGTCTCCTAGGGTTTCTGGTGAGCTGGTCTCCTAGGGTCTCTGGTGAGCTGGTCTCCTAGGGTCTCTGGTGAGCTGGTCTCCTAGGGTATCTGGTGAGCTGGTCTCCTAGGGTCTCTGGTGAGCTGGTCTCCTAGGGTCTCTGGTGAGCTGGTCTCCTAGGGTCTCTGATGAGCTGGTCTCCTAGGGTCTCTGGTGAGCTGTTCTCCTAGGGTTTCTGGTGAGCTGGTCTCCTAGGGTATCTGGGTATATCTGGTTCTTTTTTCCCTAGTCACAGTGTGGTTACTTTGTATTGCATGTTTAGACTGAGAGTTTATGTCCTTAGCTCACTTCACAATAATGTTTCTCTCTTCATCTCTGTCTCTCTCTCTCCATCTTTCTGTCTCCCCATCTCTCTTTCTCTCTCGCCATATTTCTGTGTCCACATCTCTCTCTCTCTCTCTCTCTCTCTCTCTCTCTCTCTCTCTCTCTCTCTCTCTCTCTCTCTCTTCTCTCTCTCTCTCTCTCTTTCTCTCTCAAATCAAGCTGCTTTATTGCATGAAAAACATTGCGTCAATATTGCCAAAGCAACAATGTGTACAATATACATTGTAGTAAATAATAATCATATTAAAACAACACTATAACTAACTTATAACTAACTAAGATCAAAGTCACATAAATAAAGTGACACTGAGGGGCATGTATTTACAGCTAATGCTAATGCCTGTTTGCTGAGGCTGATGCCATGCAGGTGTTTGTACACATGCATATACACACACTCTCACATGTAAATAGTGCCATACATGCACTCAAACATATTCAGTTGGCCTTGCTGTTATGATTGTTGTTGTCCTTGATGTCTTTTGTTTTTTGCATTGTTGTTTTCTGTTTTCCTTTGTCTTCCTCAGTTTTCTCTTTTGTTCATGTTGTTGGTGCATAGGGGCACGGGGGCCTTGGGGGTGGGGAATGGAATTATTGTATTATTTTAGGGTCGGGGGGGGGGGTGATGTTCTCTGATGGTTGTAGGGGCAGCTCTGGGGGAACTGTGGGGGGATCTTGGAGGGCTGGTGTGCATGCGTTGTGTATATCTTGAGTGACTGTGTTGCATTAAATCATATTCCCTTTTTGTTTTCCTCTTTATCTAACACTTCCTTCTGCCCCCTGCTCCTCCTCCTCTCCCCCTGGGCTCCTCCTCCCTCTCCTTCTCCCCCCTCCTCCTCCTCTCCCCCTAATCCTCCTCCTCTTCTTCTCCCCCCTGTTCCTCCTCCTCTCCTTCTCCCCCTGCTCCTCTTCCTCTCCACCATCCCCATCCCTTCTCTACTCCTCTCATCCAGTCTTTCCAAGCCTCATTGCTGCTTTGATGTGCAGTGTTTCTCCCAGTGCATCATCGGTACCCAGCATGCTCTGCCCTGTTTTTTGTGAAACCAAAGATAGTACAGTATGAAGATAGGCAGAAACTGCTTCTCCATTAGAAATCCCCGATCACGCTTGTAGGCGACGTTGGCTAGCTAAGCTCAGGCACAGAAACACGTCATCGGGTCAAACATTCGTTGTGCGCCGAACTGCCGCATGTGCAGGCCATCAAATCAAAGACACTCATTCGATATAAAGTTGTCACGAGGTTGGAGTAATAACATGTTCAACTACTTAAGACATTGGCTCGAATCTAGGTTGTGCCTTTAGATTTCAAGAAAATTAATAACTAAGGAAGAATTTTTCACTCTCTTATTGACTTCTCAAACCACAAACCCCGGCCTGGTCTGCTTCACAAGCGTTCCTGGAAGTCTCGTGATGTTGCACTCTGGGTTTAGAAATGCTGTGGTGAAACTCCTCTAACTGGATGAAGGCCTCTGTCAAATCTATCAGGAGGTTCTCTCTCTCTCTCTCTCTCTCTGTCTCTCTTTCTCTTTCTCTTTCTCTTTCTTCTTTCTCTTTCTCTTTCTCTTCTCTTTCTTTCTCTCTCTCTCTCTCTCTCTCTTCTCTCTCTTTCTCTCTCTCTCTCTCTCTCTCTCTCTCTCTCTCTCTCTCTCTCTCTCTCTCTGTCTCTCTCTTTCTCTCTCTTTCTCTTTCTCTTTTCTCTTTCTCTTTCTCTTTTCTCTTTCTCTTTCTCTTTCTCTCTCTCTCTCTCTCTCTCTCTCTCTCTCTCTCTCTCTCTCTCTCTCTCTCTCTCTCTCTCTCTCTCTCTCTCTCTCTCTCTCTCTCTCTCTCTCTCTCTCTCTCACTAATCCTGTTTTCTTTGGTTTCTGTCCCTCAGCTCCTCGATCCCATTACAGCCTAGACAGCGGTGAGTACTACAGTAAAACAGTATTACATACATACATACTGTACAACGTTACATTATCTCTATGTGTTTGTAAGCATCGCCCTCTGCTGTACATTGATGAGAGCGACATGAAGGCACATTCAGGTGGTCCTTCATTTCTTTCCTGATATACTCTGATATATTTACATTTATATATGACCCCAACTATAAAGCAATCGTGACAACTTATGTAAAAAGGGCTTTATAAATATATTGGATTGATTAACTTCTTTCCTCTGTCCAGACTTTTACAAGTCAGCCTCTCTACCAGGATACAAGCGGAACGGTGTCAACAGGGTGACCAATCAACACTATAGTATCCTTTATTTATACAAATCTCTTGAGAGTAAATTATCTTTCAACAGAAATACCTATTTCTTGGAGGCAGCGACCAAACGTTCTTACATAGAATGCTGTAATTCAAGCTTACCTCCTAGTTTTCATTGAAGCTTACTTTTCAAACACAGCTGTAGCATCACTAGCAGTTCTTCATGTGTATCCTGCAGCCCCAGAGTGCAGCCCCAGACTACTACCAACAGTATGACAGCAGCAGTGACGTCAACTGGGGAACCAGAGGTAGGAGTGCTGTATAACCACCCTTGGTTCAGGTCTCAATTCATTTATAACATTGTGGTATTTCCTTATTGCATGATTGTAATAAGGTATTTTTCCTATTTTTCTCTCCTACAGAATACAAGGTAAGGGTCTGAAAGTTGATTGGAAAGTGGAGTGGACTGTCAAGCAGTAGGCTACAATAACCAGCATGATGTTCGACTGTGTTCTCCAACTGGTGTGTTGTGAACCACTGGTGGGGGAGAAAGACAATTCCTACTGGATCACAAAGACTGTGGGTCTTCCCTCCTCCCTTCCTTGAAGTAATCACTGATCTAACCCAAATTATTAACTTTAAGCAATTATAATAATAATATGCCATTTAGCAGACGCTTTTATCCAAAGCGACTTACAGTCATGTGTGCATACATTTTTGTGTATGGGTGGTCCCGGGGATCGAACCCACTACCTTGGCGTTACAAGCGCCGTGCTCTACCAGCTGAGCTAAAGAGGCCACAATTGTTCTATCAATAGCTTTCACCCAGCTATGTCAGATTAGGGAATTTCTTCAAGGGAGAGAGGAAGGAAGAATGCATTCTTAAATAATTCTAACCGGACATGGGCTGACAGAACAAAGAGCTTCCGGGTCAAGAGGTCACTGGACATTTCTTTCAGCCCATCCCAATGGAGGGTTGTTGACCTTTGGATGAATATTGTGTCACAAATGACACAATTCTGCTTCCTGTCCGTATGAGGATAGGGTAGGAGAGACTTCCTGAGAGAGACGGAATGGAAGGGGCCGCCAATAATCATCTCATTCTATAGAAACCTCTGCTATGTTCCATACAGTGAGTTCTATGCTGTGATTACAAAGGAAACAGCTGTTTTATGACTGAGACATCTGCTGAAGTTGTTCATTGAGATATGTGGTCTGGGGTCAATTCCTTTCACTTCAATCAATTCAGGAAGTAAGATAAAATTGCAAGGATTATCAGAATAGGAATTGGAAATTTAAGTATACTTCCTGATTTGACCCCAACCCTGTTAACTACATATATCTTCTACCTCTATCTGACCTGTCTGTTGCAGGTTTACCCGTATGAAGCGCTGATAGTGACCACCAGGGGGAGACACAGACTGCCTAAAGATGTAGACAGAGCCCGACTAGAGGTGAGGTTCAGACCTGGCTTAGTTTGGTGGTTGATTTTTAATTAAATCATCTGTTAATGCTGCCTCCTATCCTTGCTTATAGTTAAGGTCACTAATCCAGACATTATCCACATAATCTATATGAGCCTGTGTTTCTCTGTCTTCCAGCGTCATCTGAATCCAGAAGAGTTCCTCCAGGTGTTTGGGATGACCGTGGCAGAGTTTGACCGGATGGCTCTCTGGAAGAAGAATGAAATGAAGAAACAGGCCCGACTCTTCTAAAGAGAGAGAGAGAGAGAGAGAGAGAGAGAGAGAGAGAGAGAGAGAGAGAGAGAGAGAGAGAGAGAGAGAGAGAGAGAGAGAAAGAGAGAGAGAGATGGTCTTACATCAGAATCAGAGTGTTGCGTCAGACAGACAGAGAGGGGAGAATGTGTAATCTCACGGCCACAGACTGAACTAAACCCTCCTCACTCCACCACTGTCCAGAGAGAGCGAGACAGAGGGAGAGACACAAAGGTCAGGAGGCTTTTAGCTTTGCCTTACTATTGTGGATTATTTTATAAGTTATGAGTGTGCAGCACCAGCAAACTGAGTGACTAGAATGTAGATATCATTTACACCACTTTATCAGAATGAAGATATCATTTACACACTTTATCAGAATGAATTAATGGATGGATGGATGAACGAATGAACATACAATGCTTTTTTTTTAGTGTTTGTAATGGATGCTGATGATCATTTCTCCTTCCCTTTTTTCTTTTCCACTGTACTACTAGTATTTGGTGGTTTACAGTGATGCTGACATCATACCCTTCTTTTAATGACATTATACCCATCTTTTAATGACATCATACCCATCTTTTAATGACATCATACCCTCTTTTAATGGCATCATACCTATCTTTTAATGACATCATACCATCTTTTAATGGCATCAT
>NW_028158829.1:0-20655 GCF_964263955.1 Coregonus lavaretus | reverse complement strand
CTCTATAAGCTTGGCACATCTAGCCACTGGGATTTTTGCCCATTCTTCAAGGCAAAACTGCTCCAGCTCCTTCAAGTTGGATGGGTTCCGCTGGTGTACAGCAATCTTTAAGTCATACCACAGATTCTCAATTGGATTGAGGTCTGGGCTTTGACTATGCCATTCCAAGACATTTAAATGTTTCCCCTTAAACCACTCAAGTGTTACTTTAGCAGTATGCTTAGGGTCATTGTCCTGCTGGAAGGTGAAACTCCGTCCCAGTCTCAAATCTCTGGAAGACTGAAACAGGTTTCCCTCAAGGATTTCCCTGTATTTAGCGGCATTCATCATTCCTTCAATTCTGACCAGTTTCCCAGCCCCTGCCGATTAAATACATCCCCACAGCATGATGCTGCCACCACCATGCTTCACTGTGGGGATGGTGTTCTCGGGGTGATGAGAGGTGTTGGGTTTGCGCCAGACATAGTGTTTTACTAGATGGCCAAAAAGCTCAATTTTAGTCTCATCTGACCAGAGTACCTTCTTCCATATTTTTGGGGAGTCTCCCACATGCCTTTTGGCTAACACCAAATGTGTTTGCTTATTTTTTCCTTTAAGCAATGGCTTTTTTTCTGGCCACTCTTACGTAAAGCCCAGCTCTGTGGAGTGTACGGCTTAAAGTGGTCCTATGGACAGATACTCCAACCTCCGCTGTGGAGCTTTGCAGCTCCTTCAGGGTTATCTTTGGTCTCTTTGTTGCACAGCAGAGAAAGAGGAGTGGACGCTTACAGCTTTGGCATGTCTCCCTTCTCTGTTACCGTGAGGGGATCCAGGGCTGGTTGCTATGTTACAGTGAGGGGATCCTGGGCTGGTTGCTATGTTACTGTGAGGGGATCCGGGGCTGGTTGCTATGTTACTGTGAGGGGATCCAGGGCTGGTTGCTATGTTACTGTGAGGGGATCCAGGGCTGGTTGCTATGTTGTTTGGCAGTACAAAGTTGTCGTGTTGTAGTGTGTTGTGGTGTGGAGTGTCTTATTGTGTTGTGGTGTGTTGTGGTGTGTCGTGTTGTAGTGTGTTGTGGTGTGTTGTGGTGTGTTGTGTGTTTTGGTGTGTTGTAGTGTGGTGTGTTGTGGTGTGTTGTGTTGTGGTGTGTCGTAGTGTGTCGTAGTGTGTCGTGGTGTGTTGTGGTGTGTTGTGGTGTGTTGTAGTGTGTCGTGGTGTGTAGTGGTGTGTTGTAGTGTGTTGTGTTGTAGTGTGTTGTACTGTGTTGTGGTGTGTCGTGTCGTGGTGTGTTGTGGTGTGTCGTAGTGTGTCGGAGTGTGTTGTGGTGTGTTGTGGTGTGTTGTAGTGTGTTGTGGTGTGTTGTGGTGTGTTGTAGTGTGTCGTGGTGTGTTGTGGTGTGTTGTGGTGTGTTGTGGTGTGTCGTGGTGTGTTGTGTCGTTGTGTGTTGTGGTGTGTTGTGGTGTGTTGTCTTGTGGTGTGTTGTGGTGTGTCGTTGTGTGTTTTGGTGTGTTGTGGTGTGTTGTAGTGTGTTGTCTTGTGGTGTGTTGTGGTGTGTCGTTGTGTGTTTTGGTGTGTTGTGGTGTGTTGTGGTGTGTTGTGGTGACTGAATGTTGAATCCAGCCTTTACTGTGACTGAGTAGATGTTAAATGGTGTATTTAGGGTTGGTAACGAGGGAGGCACTGGATGCCCTGGTACCAGCACTGACCTAGTTTTGCTGCAGAGAGAGAGATAGAGATAGAGGGGGAGGGAGGGAGGGAGGGAGGGAGGGAGGGAGGGAGGGAGGGAGGGAGGGAGGGAGAGAGCCTTTTAGTATCCAGCCAGACACAAAGTCCCATAGTAAGGAAGACCGGGGTTTGTAGTCTCACATTATGGGGTCGATAGTCCCACAGTATGGGGTTTATAGTCCCACAGTATGGGGTTTGTAGTCCCACAGTATGGGGTTTGTAGTCCCACAGTATGGGGTTTGTAGTCCCACAGTATGGGTTTGTAGTCCCACAGTATGGGTTTTGTAGTCCCACAGCATGGGGTTTGTAGTCCCACAGCATGGGGTTTGTAGTCCCACAGTATGGGGTTTGTAGTCCCACAGTATGGGTTTGTAGTCCCACAGTGTGGGGTTTGTAGTCCCACAGCATGGGGTTTGTAGTCCCACAGTATGGGGTTTGTAGTCCCACAGTATGTGGTCGATAGTCCCACAGTATGGGGTTTGTAGTCCCACAGTATGGGGTTTGTAGTCCCACAGTATGTGGTCGATTGTTCCACAGTATGGGGTCTGTAGTTCCACAGTATGGGATTTGTAGTCCCACAGTATGGGGTTTGTAGTCCCACAGTATGGGGTTTGTAGTCCCACAGTATGCGGTCGATAGTCCCACAGTATGGGTTTGGTAGTCCCACAGTATGGGGTTTGTAGTCCCACAGTATGGGATTTGTAGTCCCACAGTATAGGTTTGTAGTCCCACAGTATGAGGTTTGTAGTTCCACAGTATGGGATTGTAGTCCCACAGTATGGGGTTTGTAGTCCCACAGTATGGTATTTGTATGTAGTCCCACAGTATGGGGTTTGTAGTCCCACAGTATGAGGTTTGTAGTCCCACAGTATGGGGTTTGTAGTCCCACAGTATGGGGTTTGTAGTCCCACAGTATAGGTTTGTAGTCTCACATTATGGGGTCGATAGTCCCACAGTATGGGGTTTGTAGTCCCACAGTATGGGGTTTGTAGTCCCACAGTATGGGGTTTGTAGTCCCACAGTATGGGGTTTGTAGTCCCACAGTATGGGGTTTGTAGTCCCACAGTATGGGTTTGTAGTCCCACAGTATGGGTTTTGTAGTCCCACAGCATGGGGTTTGTAGTCCCACAGCATGGGGTTTGTAGTCCCACAGTATGGGGTTTGTAGTCCCACAGTATGGGTTTGTAGTCTCACAGTGTGGGGTTTGTAGTCCCACAGCATGGGGTTTGTAGTCCCACAGTATGGGGTTTGTAGTCCCACAGTATGTGGTCGATATTCCCACAGTATGGGGTTTGTAGTCCCACAGTATGTGGTCGATTGTTCCACAGTATGGGGTCTGTAGTCCCACAGTATGGGATTTGTAGTCCCACAGTATGGGGTTTGTAGTCCCACAGTATGGGGTTTGTAGTCCCACAGTATGCGGTCGATAGTCCCACAGTATGGGTTTGGTAGTCCCACAGTATGGGGTTTGTAGTCCCACAGTATGGGATTTGTAGTCCCACAGTATAGGTTTGTAGTCCCACAGTATGAGGTTTGTAGTTCCACAGTATGGGATTGTAGTCCCACAGTATGGGGTTTGTAGTCCCACAGTATGGTATTTGTATGTAGTCCCACAGTATGGGGTTTGTAGTCCCACAGTATGAGGTTTGTAGTCCCACAGTATGGGGTTTGTAGTCCCACAGTATGGGGTTTGTAGTCCCACAGTATAGGTTTGTATTCCCACAGTATGAGGTTTGTAGTCCCACAGTATGGGGTTTGTAGTCCCACAGTATGGGGTTTGTAGTCCCACAGTATAGGTTTGTAGTCCCACAGTATGAGGTTTGTAGTCCCACAGTATGGGGTTTGTAGTCCCACAGTATGGGGTTTGTAGTCCCACAGTATGGGGTTTGTAGTTCCACAGTATGGGGTTTGTAGTCCCACAGTATAGGTTTGTAGTCCCACAGTATGAGGTTTGTAGTCCCACAGTATGGGGTTTGTAGTCCCACAGTATAGGTTTGTAGTCCCAAAGTATGGGGTTTGTAGTCCCACAGTATGGGGTTTGTAGTTCCACAGTATGGGGTTTGTAGTCCCACAGTATAGGTTTGTAGTCCCACAGTATGAGGTTTGTAGTCCCACAGTATGGGGTTTGTAGTCCCACAGTATGGGGTTGGTTGTCACACGTTTGACTAATTAGTGTATTTCTCAGCACCAGTATATCTTATAATACTATTTTCAATGTCAGGATAAAGTCCCATGTCTTGGGTTGAAACAGGAACCCTTTATATCCTCATATCTCATTCCAACATGGAGTTATAAGCCATCAAACACACTCTGTCCACTTGAGACAACCAGCTCCATCCCAGGGTTGGTTGTCACGCAGTATGGAGTTGGTTGTCACAATGTTGTCTTGTAACTTCTTCCTGTCGTAACAGGAAATGGAGCAATATAGCAAACAGAGTCTTTGAAATATATTTACATTTTAGTCAATTAGCAGACGCTCTTATCCAGAGCGACTTACAGTTAGTGAGTGCATACATAATTTTTTTTTTTTTCATACTGGCCCCCCGTGATCAAACAATATTCCTAACAAAATTCTGCATTTTATACCTTGAGAATAACATATTACATTTTGCGTAAATGTGTGTTGTGTGTGTGTGTGTGTGTGTGTGTGTGTGTGTGTGTGTGTATGTGTGTGTGTGTGTGACAGGAAAAAGATGTGTGTGAGAGACAGGCAACAACGGGAGCTCTTTATAGGACAAGCACAAAGGAGCTTGGGATTTATTGTATACTGGCAGTGGCAATGTTGATAGTGACAACCAACCAACCAACCAACCAACCAACCAACCAACCAGGCTCCTGCACTTTTGCCCTCCTATGAAAAAGTGCCCTTGCAGCTTGTGGTCCTCTGTAGCTCAGCTGGTAGAGCACGGCGCTTGTAACGCCAAGGTAGTGGGTTCGATCCCCGGGACCACCCATACACAAAAAAAAAAAATATGCACGCGTGACTGTAAGTCGCTTTGGATAAAAAGCATCTGCTAAATGGCATATTTTTATTATTAGTATTTTATTTTGAGTCTCTTTTCAATGTTTTAATTTTAAATGTAACGAATTGCACATCAAACTAATTTCAGAAGATCTTGGAAAATTCCTCCTCCCTCGCCCCAACTCGTCTGACTGCTGCATGCAGTGGTTACAGGCCTACAGGAGAGTTTGACTCCTGGTAGGTAGTTAGTCTACTTTTAGTTGTATCTGTCTCTCACTGTTACGGCCAGAGAAGGGAGCTGTTAGTAAGAGGCAGAACAAACTAAAATCAAGTAAAAAACAGTTTGTTTTGACAGCATAGCTAACTAGCTAACGGAGCACAATTGGCCCAGCGTCGTCCAGGGTAGGGGAGGGAATGGCCGGCAGTGATGTAGCTCAGTTGGTAGAGTATGGCGTTTGCAACGCCAGGGTTGTGGGTTCGATTCCCACGGGGGGCCAGTATGAAAAAAAATAATGAAAAAAATGTATGCACTCACTAACTGTAAGTCGCTCTGGATAAGAGCGTCTGCTAAATGACTAAAATGTAAAATATAAATGTAGCCAGCTAGCTAGCAGATTTACATAATCATTCGCTATCAGCTGATGGTCACTCTTTTCCCGAAGTTAATGGTCTCTCTAGTTGTCTCAAGTTGAAAGGCCTAGGAGTCATTGCCACCGGCTTGCTTACAATGTGTCATGAGTGTGTTGTTGCAGAAAATAAATAGGCCTGTAAATGTTTTAAATTTTGGCTACAGAGAGAGTTGGTATGGAATTAATTTGCACTGCAACCAAACCCCCAATGCTAATTAAGATGCTAGTGACCACATGACCTAGACACTCAGAAATTGGTTTCCTTTCCTCTTTTCAATAAACGTAAGTGTTAATGGATACCCCTAATTCAAACATTTTACAAAGAAAATACTATTTTTTTTTTACTTTCACCTATACATTTCACACAGAAATTCCCCTCACCTCAATGTTTTGTCATGCTGACATGAATTGTTGCCTTAAAATGATTACACAGAGCCTTGTTTCTAGCTCCTAGCCAACTTTGCAGTATATTTATGTGTGTTATTTCTTACTTTCTTTGCTCAGAACATTTATGGTATAATCTCCTACAACCGACAATAACTTCTGGTCATTAGATTGGCGATCAAATCAAATCAAATCACCACAAATTTGACTTCCCAGACCTGGACCTTTATTTGGAAGCAGCCCCATTCATCCGGGTGGGATACCACCCAACACTTCTGAGTATATTACTAGCTAATGTACCATCTCTGGCAGACAAGCTGAGGTCGAGGATCTCTTTCCAGAGGGACATAAGAGATGTGACATAATATGTCTTACAGAAACATGGGCTCTCCCCGGCTACAGCCAATCTCCAGCCCATACAGCCTGTTGGCTTCTCCGTGCCTCGCGTGGACAGGAAGAACGAACGCTCCGGGGAAAGCAAAGTTGGAAGGGGTGTTTCATGATTAATAACTCATGGTGTGACCGTGGCAACGTACAAAAACGGAAGGCCTTTTGCTCTCTCGATCTGGAATACCATCAAATGCCGACCCCATTACCTCCCAAGAGAATTGTCATTGGTTATTGTCATGGCCGTTTACATCCCCCCACAAGCTGACACAACGGTGGCACTCAAGGAACTATACAGGTCTTTGAGCAAACCGGAAACCGCATATCCTGACGCCGCATTTGTTGTAGCTGGGGACTTTAAGGAAATCTGAGGTAAATTCTCATGAAATTCCACCAACACATTTCCTGTGACGCGGAGACCATTGTTATTCTCCCTTCCGGGAAGGCTACTAGGCCCTCCCCCACCCTTCCTTCAGCAAATCAGATCACGCCTCCATTCTGCTCCTCCCCGCCTATAGGCAGAAAATAAAGCAGGAAGCACCCGTGGTAAGGTCTGTTCAACGTTGGTCTGACCAATAGGAATCCATGCTACAACACTATTTTGATCACATGGACTGGGATATGTTCCGGGTCGCTTCTTGGATGACTACACTGACTCTGTCAATGTGTTCATCAGGAAGTGCATGGAGGATGTTGTTCCTACAGTGACAATTAGAACATATCCAAACCAAACACCATAGATAGATGGCAGAATTCGTGCAAAACTGAAAGCGCGGACCACCTCATTTAACCATGGTAAGGTGACTGGGAACATGGACAAGTACAAACAGACCAGCTATGACCTCCATAAGTCAATCAAAGGGCAAAAATACATTACAGGGGAAAAACTGAGTCGCAATTCAATGGCTAAGACACGAGACGCATGTGGCAGGGAGTTCAGACAATCATGGATTATAAAGGGAAAACCAGCCATGTCGTGGACACCGATGCCTCACTCCCAGACAAACTGGACTCTACCCACACACTGGAATCTACCCACACACTGGACTCTACCCACACACTGGACTCTACCCACACACTGGACTCTACCCACACACTGGACTCTACCCCACACTGGACTCTACCCCACACTGGACTCTACCCACACACTGGACTCTACACACACACTGGACTCTACCCCACACTGGACTCTAACCCACACTGGACTCTACCCACACACTGGACTCTACCCTCACACTGGACTCTACCCCACACTGGACTCTACCCCACACTGGACTCTACCCACACACTGGACTCTACACACACACAACCAGCTCAGCCTATCATCTACTATCCTAGTCATTTTAACCTTCATGTTGTTGTGTTACAGCCTGAATTTAAAATTGATTAAATTAAGATGTTGCGTCACTGGCCTACACACAATACCCCATAATGTCAGTGTGGAATTCAGTTTTACGACATATTAACAAATTAATACAAAATTAATTCAATAATTATTAAACCTCGTTGTTATGGCAAGCCTAAATTTCAGGATCAGCATTTGCTTGATAAGTTGCATGGACTCACTCTGTGTGCAATAATACAGTTTAACATGATTTTTGAATGAATACCTCATCTCTGTACCCCACACATACAATTATCTGTAAGGTCCCTCAGTCAAGCAGTCAATTTCAAACACAGATTCAACCACATAGACCAGGGAGTTTTTCCAATGCCTCGCAAAGAAGGGCACCTGTTGGTAGACGGTCAAAATACAAAAAGCTGACATTGAATATCACTTTGAGCATGGTGAAGTTATGAATTACACTTTGGATGGTGTATCAATAGACCCATTCACTACAAAGATACAGGCGTCCTTCCTAACTCAGTTGCCGGATGGGAAATAAACCATTCAGGGATTTCACCATGAGGCCAATTGTCACGATCGTCGTAAGAACCGGACCAAGGCGCAGCGTGATAGGCGTACATCTTTTAATGAGTACTTAATACAATCACAAAAACAACAAAAACGATACGTGAAGTCTAAAGGTTCACAAACACAAACCTATAAAGAACAAGATCCCACAATAAACTAGTGCCAACCGGCTGCCTAAGTATGGTTCCCAATCAGAGACAACGAGAATCAGCTGCCTCTGATTGGGAACCACCCTGGCCAACATAGAAAACACGAACTAGAACGAAACATAGAAAATACAACATAGACACTACACACCCTGGCTCAACATTAAAGAGTCCCCAGAGCCAGGGCGTGACACCAATGGTGACTTTAAAACAGTTACAGAGTTTAATGGCTGTGATAGGAGAAAACAGGATGGATCAACAACATTGCAGTTATTCCACAATACTAACCTAAATGACATAGTGAAAAGAATGAAGCCTATACAGAATAAACTATTGAAAATAATTGTGTTTGACCAGATACAATGCTATTTTACAGTAAACAAATTGACAACAGACTTTCAGCATGGTTATAGAGAAGGACACTCAACAAGCACAGCACTTACACAAATGACTGATGATTGGCTGAGAGAAATTGATGATAAACAGATTGTGGGGGCTGTTTTGTTAGACTTCAGTGCGGCTTTTGACATTATCGATCATAATCTGCTGCTGGAAAAACGTATGTGTTATGGCTTTACACCCCCTGCTATATTGTGGATACAGAGTTACCTGTCTAACAGAACACAGAGGGTGTTCTTTAATGGAAGCCTCACCAACTTAATCCAGGTAGAATCAGGAATTCCCCAGGGCAGCTGTCTAGGCCCATTACTTTTTTCAATCTTTACTAATGACATGCCACTGGCTTTGATTAAAGCCAGAGTGTCTATGTATGCGGATGACTCAACATTATACATGTCAGCTACTACAGCGACTGAAATGACTGCAACACTTAACAAAGAGTTGCAGTTAGTTTCAGAGTGGGTGGCAAGGAATAGGTTGGTCCTAAATATTTCTAAAACTAAAAGCATTGTATTTGGAACAAATCATTCACTAAACTCCAAAACTCAATTAAATCTCATAATAAATAATGTGGAGATTGAGCAAGTTGATGTGACTAAACTGCTTGGAGTAACCCTGGATTGTAAACTGTCATGGTCAAAACATATAGATACAACAGTAGCTAAGATGGGGGAGAAGTCTGTCCATAATAAAGCGCTACTCTACCTTCTTAACAGCACTATCAACAAGGCAGGTCCTACAGGCTCTAGTTTTATCGCACCTGGACTACTGTTCAGTCGTGTGGTCAGGTGCCACAAAGAGCAATTGGCTCAAAACAGGGCAGTACGGCTGGCCCTTGGATGTACACAGAGAGCAAACATTAATGATATGCATGTCAATCTCTCCTGGCTCAAAGTGGAGGAGAGATTGACTTCATCACTGCTTGTGTTTGTGAGAGGTGTTGACATGTTGAAAGCATTGAGCTGTCTGTTTGAACTACTGGCACACAGCTCAGACACCCATGCATACCCCACAAGACATGCCACCAGAGGTCTCTTCACAGTCCCCAAGTCCAGAACAAACTATGGGAGGCGCACAGTACTACATAGAGCCATGACTACATGGAACTCTATTCCACATCAAGTAACTGATGCAAGCAGTAGAATCAGACTCCATATTTTCAAGAATGGTGGTGGCTGCATCATGTTATGGGTATGCTTGTAATCGTTAAGGACTGGGGAGTTTTAAGGATAAAAAAGAAATGGAATGGAGCTAAGCACAGGCAAAATCCTAGAGGGAAACCTGGTTCAGTCTGCTTTCCACCAGACACTGGGAGATGAATTCACCTTTCAGCAGGACAATAACCTAAAACACAATGCCAAATCTACACTGAAGTTGTTTACCAAGAAGTTGAAAAATATATGGCAAATAGAAATCAAAACTGGATGGTCTTCAGAGACAGATGGGAGGGGTTGAGAATTGCTGAAGGATGGGACTAAAAACAAACAAAAGAGAACTATTGTAAAACATACTGTTTTCTGTCAAATGTATATAGTATGTATAAGCTGGAAGTCTAAGTCTTGTTGTCCATTAGTTTACTCCAATTAGGGGAGGGTTAGGGAAAAACAAAAAGGGAAATATATCAACAAATACAGTATACAGAGAGCGACAACAGACCATTTTAGTATATATATATACTACCAGTCAAAAGTTTGGACACACAGATAAATTCACCTTTCAGCAGGACAATAACCTAAAACACAAGGCCAAATATACACTGGAGTTGTTTACCAAGACGACATTGAATGTTCCTGAGTGGCTGAGTTACTGTTTTGACTTAAATCGCCATGAAAATCTATGGCAAGACCTGAAAATAGTTGTTTACCAATGATCAACAACCAATTTGACAGAGCTTGAAGGATTTTTATAAGAAAAATTGCAAATGTTGGTGTGGAAAGCTCTTAGAGACTTACCCAGAAAGACTAAGAGCTGTAATCGCTGCCCAAGGTGATTCTGTATTGACTCAGGGGGTTGAATACTTATCTAATCAATAAATATTTTATTTTATTATTTTTCATGAATGTTTTACAAATGTTGGAGTTTTTCTTCCACTTTGACATTACAGAGTATTTAGTGTAGATTGTTGATTTTTTATTTAGTTATTAAATCAAATTTAATCCCACTTTGTAACACATCAAAATGTGGAAAAAGTCAAGGGGTTAGTTTTTTTTGCTGCTTTTTGGTCTTAATTTAAGGCTAAGGGTTGGGCATTAGGGCCAGCAGTGTGGTTAAGGTTAGGGTTAAGGTTAGGGTTAGGGTTAGGGTTAGGGTTAGGCATTAGGGTTAGCAGTGTGGTTAAGGTTAAGGGTAAGGTTAGATTTTAAAATAAAATGTTATGACTTTGTGGCTGTGCCAGCTAGTGACCACTCTACAGAGCTGCCCCCAGAACAACGCTAACCTGCTCACCAGCCGGCTACTTGTCCGGTAATCTGCCCTGCACCTTGAGGCCCCATATATAGAGAGTCATTGAACGCTGGTCACCTCATAGTCTGTTTATATACTGTTGTTTACTCACTGTGTATTTATTTATTTTTATTTATTTATTTATTTATTTATTTCACCTTTATTTAACCAGGTAAGCCAGTTGAGAACAAGTTCTCATTTACAACTGCGACCTGGCCAAGATAAAGCAAAGCAGTGCGATAAAAACAACAACATAGAGTGACATATGGGGTAAAACAAAACATAAAGTCAAAAATACAACAGAAAATATATATACAGTGTGTGCGAATGTAGTAAATTATGTAGGTAAGGCAATAAATAGGCCATAGTGCAAAATAGTTACAATTTCGTATTAACACTGGAATGATAGATGTGCAAATAGAGATACTGGGGTGCAAATTAGCAAAATAAATAACAATATGGGGATGAGGTAGTTGGATGGGCTAATTACAGATGGGCTGCTCTGACAACTGATGCCTAAAGTTAGTGAGGGAGATAAGAGTCTCCAGCTTCAGAGATTTTTGCAGTTCGTTCCAGTCATTGGCATCAGAGAACTGGAAGGAATGGCGGCCAAAGGAGGTGTTGGCTTTGGGGATGACCAGTGAGATATACCTGCTGGAGCGCAGACTACGGGTGGGTGTTGCTATGGTGACCAGTGAGCTAAGATAAGACTGGGATTTGCCTAGCAGTGATTTATAGATGACCTGGAGCCAGTGGGTTTGGCGACGAATATGTAGTGAGGACCAGCCAACAAGTGGTGACAAAACTGATGGCACTGTGATAGACTACATCCAATTTGCTGAGTAGAGTGTTGGAGGCTATTTTGTAAATGACATCGCCGAAGTCAAGGATCGGTAGGATAGTCCGTTTTACGAGGGCATGTTTGGCAGCATGAGTGAAGGAGGCTTTGTTGCGAAATAGGAAGCCGATTCTAGATCTAACTTTTGATTGGAGATGCTTAATGTGAGTCTGGAAGGAGAGTTTACAGTCTAACCAGACACCTAGGTATTTGTAGTTGTCCACATACTCTAGGTCAGACCCGCCGAGAGTAGTGATTCTAGTCGGGTGGGCGGGTGCAAGCAGCGTTCGGTTGAAGAGCATGCATTTAGTTTTACTAGTGTTTAAGAGCAGTTGGAGGCTATGGAAGGAGTGTTGTATGGCGTTGAAGCTCGTTTGGAGGTTTGTTAACACAGTGTCCAATGAAGGGCCAGATGTATACAAAATGGTGTTGTCCGCATAGAGGTGGATCTGAGCGTCACCAGCAGCAAGAGCAACATCATTGATATACACAGAGAATAGAGTCGGCCCGAGAATTGAACCTTATGGCACCCCCATAGAGACTGCCAGAGGACCAGACAACAGGCCCTCCGATTTGACACATTGAACTCTATCTGAGAAGTAGTTGGTGAACCAGGCGAGGCAGTCATTTGAGAAACCAAGGCTATTTAGTCTGCTAATAAGAATGCGGTGGTTGACAGAGTCGAAAGCCTTGGCCAGGTCGATGAAGACGACTGCGCAGTACTGTCTTTTATCAATCGTGGTTATAATATCGTTTAGGACCTTGAGCGTGGCTGAGGTGCACCAATGACCAGCTCGGAAACCGGATTGCATAGCGGAGAAGGTACGGTGGGATTCGAAATGGTCGGTGATCTGTTTGTTAACTTGGCTTTCAAATACTTTCGAAAGGCAGGGCAGGATGGATATAGGTCTGTAACAGTTTGGATCTAGAGTGTCATCCCCTTTGAAGAGGGGGATGACTGTGGCAGCCTTCCAATCTCTGGGGATCTCAGACGATACGAAAGAGAGGTTGAACAGGCTAGTAATAGGTGTTGCGACAATTTCGGCAGCTCATTTTAGAAAGAAAGGGTCCAGATTGTTTAGCCCAGCTGATTTGTAGGGGTCCAGATTTTTCTGCTCTTTCAGAACATCAGGTGTCTGAATTTGTGTAAAGGAGAAGCGGGGGGGGGGGGGCATGGGCAAGTTGCAGCGGAGGGTGCAGAGCTGGTGTCCGGGGTAGTGGTAGCCAGGTGGAAAGCATGGCCAGCTGTAGCAAAATGCTTGTTGAAATTCTCGATTATTGTAGATTTATCGGTGGTGACAGTGTTTCCTAGCCTCAGTGCAGTGGGCAGTTGGGAGGAGGTGCTCTTATTCTCCATGGACTTTACATTGTCCCAAAACTTTTTGGAGTTAGTGCTACAGGATGCAAATTTCTGTTTGAAAAATCTAGCCTTTGCTTTCCTAACTGCTTGTGTATATTGGTTCCTGACTTCCCTGAAAAGTTGCATATCGCGGGGGCTGTTCGATGCTAATGCAGTACGCCATAGGATGTTTTTGTGCTGGTCAAGGGCAGTCAAGTCTGAGGAGAACCAGGGGCTATATCTGTTCTTAGTTCTGAATTTTTTGAATGGGGCATGCTTATTTAAGATTGAGAGGAAAGCACTTTTAAAGACCAACCAGGCATCCTCTACTGACGGAATGAGGTCAATATCCATCCAGGATACCCGGGCTGTCACGATCGTCAAACACAGTGGACCAAGGCGCAGCGTGATATGCGAACATACTTTTATTTATATTCACCCACACGAACAAAACAACAAAACGATACGTGAAGTCCTTGGTTTACAACACAAAACCAACACGGAACAAGATCCCACAATACACTGTATTGGTTCCCAATCAGAGACAACAAGCAACAGCTGACACTCGTTGCCTCTGATTGAGAACCACCCCGGCCAACACAGAAACACATGAGCTAGATAAAGAACCTAGAACACAAACACATAGAAACTACACACCCTGGCTCAACATAACAGAGTCCCAGAGCCAGGGCGTGACAGTACCCCCCCCCCCAAAAGCGCGGACTGCGACCGCGCCAAACATAAACCGAACAGGGGAGGGCCGGGTGGGCATTCCTCCTCGGAGGCGGTTCCAGCTCCGGGCTTGACCACCACCCTCCAACAATCCCCCCGTAGCGCCCCTGGTCCGGTCTGGCCCCGCTGGCTGGAGCTGGACTGGACATCGGTGGAGCGGATTGCTTAGGCTCCGATGTGGAGCAGCTGACCGGTACCTGACCAGGCACCGGTGACCCAGGCACGGGCTGTGCGACGACGCGCACCACAGGCTTGGTGCGGGGAGCAGGGACGGGCCGAACCGGGCTGACGAAGCGCACCACAGGCTTGGTGCGGGGAGCAGGAACGGGCCGGACCAGGCTGACGACGCGCACCCCTGGCTTGGTGCGGGGAGCAGGAACGGGCCGGACCGGGCTGACGATGCGCACCACAGGCTTGGTGCGGGGAGCAGGACTGAGCTGGACCGGGCTGACGACGAGCACCCCTGGCTTGGTGCGTGGAGCAGGAACAGGCCGGGCCGGGCTGGCGACGCGCACCATTGGCTTGGTGCGGGGAGCAGGAACGGGCCGGACCGGGCTGGCGACGCACACCATAGGCTTGGTGCGGGGAGCAGGAACAGGCTGGGCCGGGCTGGCGACGCGCACCATAGGCTTGGTGCGAGAGGCAGGAACAGGCCGGACCGGGCTGGCGACGCGCATCACAGGCTTGGTGCGAGGGACAGGAACAGGCCGGACCGCACTGGGAACACACACCACTGGCCTTACCCGGGTATCAGGAACGGGCCGGACCGGACTGGCAACACACCTCAGTACCTCTCGCCGTGCCTCTACATTTTCCTTCCCTCTACTCGCCAATGGCTCCCGTAACCCGGTGGCCTTCTCTCCTCGTCCACTAACTCGCCCCTTATCTGCCTCCAGCAGCCCCGTCGTCCACGGTGTGAGCCCCCCCCTAAAATTGTCTTGGGCTTGTCTCTCCCCCGTGGCTATGGCCTCCATGGCTCTCGCCAGACTCTCCATCCTCTGCTCCCAAGTCCAACCTATCTCCTCCTCACGCTGCTTGACCCAGTCGAGGTGGACATCCGCTAAAGTTACCTCCGGCGTGTACTCCTGGACACGCTGCTTGGTCCAGTATTGGTGGGATCTTCTGTCACGATCGTCAAACACAGTGGACCAAGGCGCAGCGTGATATGCGAACATACTTTTATTTATATTCACCCACACGAACAAAACAACAAAACGATACGTGAAGTCCTTGGTTTACAACACAAAACCAACACGGAACAAGATCCCACAATACACTGTGGAAAACAGGCAGCCTAAGTATGGTTCCCAATCAGAGACAACAAGCAACAGCTGACACTCGTTGCCTCTGATTGAGAACCACCCCGGCCAACACAGAAACACATGAGCTAGATAATGAACCTAGAACACAAACACATAGAAACTACACACCCTGGCTCAACATAACAGAGTCCCAGAGCCAGGGCGTGACACGGGCCAGGTCAATTAGAAAAGCCTTGGTATCCTGGGATGTATATACTCCTCATCCTGATATACTGTATACACCATTTTTATCTCCAAATGATATTCTGTCTATACACACCATGTATTTATATTCTGGATTCTGACACATGCTCACATATATCTACTACTGTACATATATATATATATATAACTGTACATACCCACTGGGCTGAATCATCATGTCTCTCTAATATATCTACTCTAGTTTGTTGATTAAATAAACAGACCTTGAGCGTGCATAACTATTCACCCCCCGAAAGTCATTACTTTGTAGAGCCACCTTTTGCAGCAATTACAGCTTCAAGTGTCTTGGGGTATGTCTCTATAAGCTCGGCACATCTAGCCACTGGGATCTTTGCCCATTCTTCAAGGCAAAACTGCTCCAGCTCCTTCAAGTTGGATGGGTTCCGCTGGTGTACAGCAATCTTTAAGTCATACCACAGATTCTCAATTGGATTGAGGTCTGGGCTTTGACTAGGCCATTCCAAGACATTTAAATGTTTCCCCTTAAACCACTCAAGTGTTGCTTTAGCAGTATGCTCAGGGTCATTGTCCTGCTGGAAGGTGAACCTCCATCCCAGTCTCAAATCTCTGGAAGACTGAAACAGGTTTCCCTCAAGAATGTCCCTGTATTTGGCGCCATCCATCATTTGTTCAATTCTGACCAGTTTCCCAGTCCCTGCCGATGAAAAATATCCCCACAGCATGATGCTGCCACCACCATGCTTCACTGTGGGGATGGTGTTCTCGGGGTGATGAGAGGTGTTGGGTTTGCGCCAGACATAGCGTTTTCCTTGATGGCCAAAAAGCTCAATTTGAGTCTCATCTGACCAGAGTACCTTCTTCCATATATTTGGGGAGTCTCCCACAACACCAAACATGTTTGCTTAGCAATGGCTTTTTTCTGGCCAGTCTTCCGTAAAGCCCAGCTCTGTGGATGTCACGATCGTCACAGTGGAGTGTACAGCTTAAAGTGGTCCTATGGACAGATACTCCAATCTCTGCTGTGGAGCTTTGCAGCTCCTTCAGGGTTATCTTTGGTCTCTTTGTTGCCGCTCTTATTAATGCCCTCCTTGCCTG
Organism: Coregonus lavaretus; assembly: GCF_964263955.1. Classification (NCBI taxonomy): domain Eukaryota; kingdom Metazoa; phylum Chordata; class Actinopteri; order Salmoniformes; family Salmonidae; genus Coregonus; species Coregonus lavaretus. The sequence continues at coordinate 4,193 of NW_028158829.1, read as the reverse complement.
GTCCGTGAGTTTTGGGTGGGCGGCCCTCTCTTGGCAGGTTTGTTGTGGTGCCATATTCTTTCCATTTTTAAATAATGGATTTAATGGTGCTCCGTGGGATGTTCAAAGTTTCGGATATTTTTTTATAACCCAACCCTGATCTGTACTTCTCCACAACTTTGTCCCTGACCTGTTTGGAGAGCTCCTTTGTCTTCATGGTGCCGCTTGCTTGGTGGTGCCTCTTGCTTAGTGGTGTTGCAGACTCTGGGGCCTTTCAGAACAGGTGTATTTATACTGAGATCATGTGAAAGATCATGTGACACTTAGATTGCACACAGGTGGACTTTATTTACGAATTATGTGACTTCTGAAGGTAATTGGTTGCACCAGATCTTATTTAGGGGCTTCATAGCAAAGGGGGTGAATACATATGCACGCACCACTTTTCCGTTATTTATTTTTTTAGAATTCTTTGAAATAAGTTATTTTTTTCATTTCACTTTACCAATTTGGACTATTTTGTGTATGTCCATTACATGAAATCCAAATAAAAATCCATTTAAATTACAGGTTGTAATGCAACAAAATATGAAAAACACCAAGGGGGATGAATACTTTTGCAAGGCACTGTATTCTCTCTTGCTCCCATTAGAATAATCAAGAAGCATATATATAATGAGATCTGAATTTCTGTTCAGCACTGTCTCTATAGGTGCCATGTCACAGCACTGTCTCCGTCTGAAATAGGAAGGGTGAAAACACCTGGATATTTCCCATTGGATGAGCTGCTCTATCCAGGCATATAATCCGGGTTTTTTGGGGTGAAAAGATTCCAACAATGGAGAGCTTTTAGTCGGAGCTAATGAGTTAGAGAAGAGAACACTGATAGAGAAGAGAACACTGAGTTTGAGAAGAGAACACTGATAGAGAAGAGAACACTGAGTTTGAGAAGAGAACACTGCGTTAGAAAAGAGAACACTGAGTTAGAGAAGAGAACACTGAGTTTGAGAAGAGAACACTGAGTTTGAGAAGAGAACACTGAGTTTGAGAAGAGAACACTGAATTTGAGAAGAGAACACTGCGTTAGAGAAGAGAACACTGATAGAGAAGAGAACACTGAGTTAGAGAAGAGAACACTGAGTTAGAAAAGAGAACACTGCGTTAGAGAAGAGAACACTGATAGAGAAGAGAACACTGCGTTAGAGAAGAGAACACTGCGTTAGAGAAGAGAACACTGATAGAGAAGAGAACACTGCGTTAGAGAAGAGAACACTGAGGGATATCTTTTTGCCCAACGACTCAAACGGAATTCATCCGCTGCTCTATTGTTCGCTACATACTTCAAGAAATTTTTGTGGGCGTGGCGTTCAGCCGGAGCAATGTGGTTTGGTAGCCAGGCAAGGATATCTATAAAGCAGATGGTAGTTTTACTGAGCCTCTAATTCAAACCATTATGTTCCTGTAGTATTAGCCAGCAGTGGCAGTTCTAGTGACGTTGTCATATCTTTCTTCATGCTCATACATTGAATGAAATGCATAGAGAGGAGGACAAATATAGTGTTTTAATCTCTAACCTCTAGCCGTAACCTTCCACTTTACCCTGTAACTTAAACTCGAATCTGGACCTCCAAGCCAGTTCCACTGCTTCATTTCATCCTTCCTCTCTAATCAAGGACTGATTTAGACCTGGGACACCAGGTGGGTGCAATTAATTTTCAGGTAGAACAGAAACAGCAGTGCTCTGGACCGCCAGGTTAGGATTTGAATACCCCTGCTACAGTGCGTTCGGAAAGTATTCAGACCCCTTGACTTTTTCCACATTTTGTTACGTTACAGCCTTATTCTAAAATTGATTAAATGGTTTCCCCCCTCATCAATCTGCACACAATACCCCATAATGACAAAGCAAAAACAGGTTTTTAGAAAAAAACTGAAATATTACATTTACATAAGTATTCAGACCCTTTACTCAGTACTTTGTTGAAGCACTTTTGGCAGCGATTACAGCCTCATGGTAAACATGTTTACATTACCAAAGAAAGTGAAATAGATAATAATTAAAAGTGAAATAAACAATAAAAAAAATAACAGTAAACATTACACTCACAAAAGTTCCAAAAGAATAAAGACATTTCAAATGTCAAATTACGTGCAAATAGTTAAAGTACAAAAGGGAAAATAAATTGTACTTACAATGGTGTTTGTTCTTCAGTCAGGTATTCTGCCACTGTGTTAAAGTACAAAAGGGAAAATAAATAAACATAAATATGGGTTGTATTTACAATGGTGTTTGTTCTTCACTGGTTGCCCTTTTCTTGTGGCAACAGGTCACAAATCTTGCAGCTGTGATGGCACACTGTGGTTTTTCACCCAGTAGATAAAGGAGTTTATCAAAATTGGGTTTGTTTTTCGAATTCTTTGTGGATCGCTGTAATCTGAGGGAAATATGTGTCTCTAATATGGTCATACATTTGGCAGGAGGTTAGGAAGTGCAGCTCAGTTTCCACCTCATTTTGTGGGCAGTGTGCACATAGCCTGTCTTCTCTTGAGAGCCAGGTCTGACTACGGCGGCCTTTCTCAATAGCAAGGCTATGCTCACTGAGTCTGTACATAGTCAAAGCTTTCCTTAAGTTTGGGTCAGTCACAGTGGTCAGGTATTCTGCCACTGTGTACTCTCTGTTTAGGGCCAAATAGCATTCTAGTTTGCTCTGTTTTTTTTTGTTAATTCTTTCCAATGTGTCAAGTAATTATCTTTTTGTTTTCTCATGATTTGGTTGGGTCTAATTGTGTTGTTATCCTGGGGCTCTGTGGGGTCTGTTTCTGTTTGTGAACAGAGCCCCAGGACCAGCTTACGTAGGGGACTCTTCTCCAGGTTCATCTCTCTGTGGGTGATGGCTTTGTTATGGAAGGTTTGGGAATCGCTTCCTTTTAGGTGGTTGTAGAATTTAACAGCTCTTTTCTGGATTTTGATAATTAGCAGGTATGGGCCTAATTCTGCTCTGCATGCATTATTTGGTGTTTTACGTTGTACACTGAGGATAGTTTTGCAGTATTCTGCATGTTGTGAATTCTTGGTTGGTGAGCGGACCCCAGACCTCATCACCATAAAGGGCAATGGGTTCTATAACTGATTCAAGTATTTTGAGCCAGATCCTAATTGGTATGTCGAATTTTATGTTCCTTTTGATGGCATAGAAGGCCCTTCTTGCCTTGTCTCTCAGATCGTTCACAGCTTTGTGGAAGTTACCTGTGGCGCTGATGTTTAGGCCGAGGTCTGTATAGTGTTGTGTGTGCTCTAAGGCAACGGTGTCTAGATAGAATTTGTATTTGTGGTCCTGGCAACTGGACCTTTTTTGGAACACCATTATTTTTGTTTTACTGAGATTTACTGTCAGGGCCCAGGTCTGACAGAATCTGTGCAGAATATCTAGGTGCTGCTGTAGGCCCTCCTTGGTTGGTGACAGAAGCACCAGATCATCAGCAAACATTTTACTTCAGATTCTAGTAGGGTGAGGCCGGGTGCTACAGACTGTTCTAGTGTCCTCGCCAATTCGTTGATATAAATGTTGAAGAGGGTGGTGCTTAAGCTGCATCCCTGTCTCACCCCCTGGCCCTGTGGAAAGAAATGTAGGTGACTTTGTCTTTGTTTTGGTTTGTTTGTTTGTCAATTAGGGTGTGCAGGGTGAATACGTGATCTGTCGTTACGTTAATTTTGTAAAAAGCCAATTCGACATTTGCTCAGTACATTGTTTTCACTGAGGAAATGTACGAGTCTGCTGTCAATGATAATGCATAGGATTTTCCCAAGGTTACTGTTGACGCATATCCCACGGTAGTTATTGGGGTCAAATTTGTCTCCACTTTTGTGGATTGGGGTGATCAGTCCTTGGGGAACAGATGCCAGAGCTAAGGATGATGTTAAAGAGTTTAAGTATAGCCAATTGGAATTTGTGGTCTGTATATTTGATCATTTCATTTAGGATATCATCAACACCATGGTATCTCTCTCTCTCTCTCTCTCTCTCTCTCTCTCTCTCTCTCTCTCTCTCTCTCTCTCTCTTTATTTCTCTCTCTCTCTTTATCTCTCTCTCTCTCTCTCTCTCTCTCTCTCTCTCTCTCTTTATTTCTCTCTCTCTCTTTATCTCTCTCTCTCTCTCTCTCTCTCTCTCTTTATTTCTCTCTCTCTCTTTATCTCTCTCTCTCTCTCTCTCTCT
>NW_028158830.1:52500-67268 GCF_964263955.1 Coregonus lavaretus | reverse complement strand
GCTCATGAATATGAAGTTGATTGTCTGGTCTATCTAACGTGTTTCTAGCTGGCCTTGTGTCTGCAGGAGACAGGGAACTGTCTGTCGAAGGGAATTGGTGCCTTTACCTGTCACCTCTCTACTTCTCCTCAGCAGCAGACTGATCAAATACTGATCAGAATTAAAAGGTTGGCCTGGTGGTGAAATTGCTTTTTGGTTTGCAGAGGAGAAGACTTGAGTTGAAAAGGAGTGACGTTAATTCCCTGAGGCTTGAGGTAATACCAGACCTATTTATTCAAAGTGGGAAACAATCATGCTGATGATTGATTTGTTTGGGGTGATTGGTAAAAAGGTGAAGGTAATAATGAGATAGATATAAAGTATAATTTCGATATTTACTCCTGGACAAGTTGCAGTCGCACCACGGTATTGTCCACAACAAATGCCACAATGCTCTAGTTTTAGTGGTGTTATCATAGTGGTGAGTAGCGGTGAGGAATATCTCCTCATCTGGCATACTGGGGGGTGACCTGAGGCAGAGTGGCTATGTCTCTGAGTGATTTATGGTAACAGACCACTTTACACTTTAACTGGTCTCATCCACCAGCTAGCGTGCATTAGCAATGAGCCTGGGGATGAGGTTACCCTTTTACTGACCCCACATTCGTTTAGCAGTTCAACACAATAGATGACCACCAAATCTACCATGGGCATGTGTGGATGCAACAATCGCTTACCAGTCATATCAGAGGGCAATCAATACAAATGATTGAGTTTTTTTGAGCACATACACCATCAGTAAAAAGTTTTACTTTATTTTTACTTTTTTCTACATTGTAGAATAATAGTGAAGACATCAAAACTATGAAATATCATCCTGTGGAATCATGTAGTAACCAAAAAAGTGTTAAACAAATCAAAATATATTTTATAGTTGAGATTCTTCAAAATAGCCACCCTTTGCCTTGATGACAGCTTTGCACACTTGGCATTCTCTCAACCAGCTTCATAAGGTAGTCACCTGGAATGCATTTCAATTAACAGGTGTGCCTTCTTAAAAGTTAATTTGTGGAATTTCTTTCCTTCATAATGCGTTTGAGCCAATCAGTTGTGTCGTGACAAGGTGTGTGTGTGAGGTGTGTATCTCAAATAAGCAAAGAGAAACGTCAGTCCATCATTACTTGAAGACATGAAGGTCAGTCAATACGAAAAGAAACTGGCTCTCATGAGGACCGCCACAGGAATGGAAGACCCAGTGTTACCTCTGATGCAGAGGATAAGTTCATTAGAGTTACCAGCCTCAGAAATTGCAGCCCAAATAAATGCTTCACAGAGTTCAAGTAACAGACACATCTCAACATCAACTGTTCAGAGGGGACTGTGTGAGTCAGGCCTTCATGGTCGGATTTTTGCAACCAATAATAAGAAGAGACTTGCTTGGGCCAAGAAACACGAGCAATGGGCATTAGACCAGTGGATATGTGTACTTTGGGGTGGAGTCCAAATTGGAGATTTTTGGTTCCAACCGCTGTGTCTTTGTGTGGGTGAACGGATGATCTCCGTATCTCCGTATTTCCCACCGTAAAGCATGGAGGAGGAGGTGTTATGGTGTGTGGGTGCTTTGCTGGTGACGCTGTCTGTGATTTATTTAGAATTCAAGGCACACTTAACCAGCATGGCTACCACAGCCTTCTGCAGTGATACGCCATCCCATCTGGTTTGGGCTTAGTGGGACTATCATTTGTTTTCAACAGGACAATGACCCAAGACACACATCCAGGCTGTGTAAGGGCTATTTGACCAAGAAGGAGAGTGATGGAGTGCTGCATCAGATTACCTGGCCTCCACAATCACCCGATCTCAACCCAATTGAGATAGTTTGGGATGAGTTGTACCGCAGAGTGAAGGAAAAACAGCCAACAAGTGCTCAGCATATGTGGGAACTCCTTCAAGACTGTTGGAAAAGCATTCCAGTTTAAGCTGGTTGAGAGAATGACAAAAGTGTGCAAAGCTGTCATCAAAGCAAAGGGTGGCTATTTGAAGAATCTCAAATATAAAATATATTTGGATTTGTTTAACACTTTTTGGGTTACTACATGATTCCATATGTGTTATTTCATAGTTTTGATGTCTTCACTATTATTCTACCATGTAGAAAATTGTAAAAGTAAAGAAAAACCCTTGAATGAGTAGGTTTTCTAAAACTTTTGACCTTTAGAGTAAATTTAGTCATTTGTTATAAAAAAAGGCTTGCACCATTTGTCAATATTTGTAAAATCAGTATCCACTCAGCAAAGAAACAAATAAGCATTTGGGATGTTTAATGGTAACTAAGGGCTCTATTCAATCTGTATCGCTGAAGCATTACAGATTGCACAATAGAAATGTAAAGGTACTTTCCAATTGAGCTGACATATGCAGCGTTTACTGTGAATGCAGTCTCCGCTAACTCGGGAACATTGCTTTTAAATTTCAATCACGTATTGAATAGAGCCCTCTACTATTCTTGATAACCAGTTTTTAGAGTTTGGTTGGGACTCTAATATAATGTCTAGGAAGGATTGGGGCTCTTTAATAGCACAATCTGTGATATTTATAGCAAATATCAAATAATACTCAGCCAGGCCACCCGTGATACAAGTCAGTATTCGATGTCCATCCATGTCTGAGGATGTTGGGAGTTGACGTGGAAACTGGCCACTAGGGGGCAACAGTGAGTGCTGTTACCTTCAAGTAGGTTTGCGTTTTGCTAGGGCTTTACGGACGGGGATGGTGGACAGGTGTAATCATCTGCCTCTGACTCCAAACGCTGCAAGTTTGAATCCAGCATTAGAAGGTTGTTTTTGATATTTTTGATTTAAGCCTATCCCAAACATTAACCCTTACCTTAACCATTCGTAGTTCATGCCTAACCTTTTGGTGTTAATGCCTAAACTTATCCCTAACCTTAAAAATGTGGAGTTAACCCATAAGAGTCTAAGCCCTGTCTAAGCACTGTCTCTTTGACAACTTTTACTTTTACTTCACTACATTCCTAAAGAAAACAATGTACTTTTTACTTCATACATTTTCCCTGACACCCAAAAGTACTCGTTAAATTTTGAATGCTTAGCAGGACAGGAAAATGGTCTAATTCACACGCTTATCAAGAGAACATCCCTGGTCATCCATACTGCCTCTGATCTGGCAGACTCACTAAACACATGCTTCATTTGTAAATTATGTGTTGCAGTGTGCCCCTGGCTATCTGAGATTATTTTTTTTTACGAAAATTGTGCCGTCTAGTTTGTTTAGCATAAGGAATTTGAAATGATTTATACTTTTACTTTGATACTTAAGTATATTTAAAACCAAATACTTTTAGACTTTTACTCAAGTAGGATTTTACTGGGTGACTTTCACTTTAGTGATTTTCTATTAAAGTATGTTTACTTTTACTCAAGTATGACAATTGGGTACTTTTTCCACCAGTGGGTTCTACTAAGCTATATGGAATTGTTTTAAGAAGGTCATATCAAGGATCATTTTGCTATTTGATTTAGAATTGTAAGACCCCTTGAAGTATCCCAAAAATATATATATTTTTTTTAAATATTTGAATAATTTTTGGGGGAGCCTTACTGCTATTAGCCCATACAAATACATTGAATAACGGATTCACTACATGGAACAACAGACTGTTTTTTCAACTGGTGCCGGGGACCTTCAGACGAGTCCTGTGAGGCCTGTGGGCGTCCTAGAGCAAAACATGTACATGTTCGTGAGAGTCTCACCTTTCCACAGAGGGGTCATATTAGTGTGTAGCCCAAACTGTTCGGACGCTACAGACAGAAGTTGGCAGATCGGCTGTACCGACTTCAGACGAGTCCTAAGAGTATTATATCATATAATACTTAACCAGGTCACCCGTGATACAAGTCAGTATTCAACGTCCATGTCTGAGGATGTTGGGAGATTATGTGGAAACCGACCACTGGGGCAACAATGAGCGCTGTTACCTTCAAGTAGGTTTCGGGTTTTGCTAGGGTGTTGTGGACGAGAATAGCGGATGAGCGTTAGCATCTGCCTCTGATTCCAAAGGCTGCAAGTTTGAGTCCAGCGTTAGAAAGCTGTTAATGCCTAAATTTAACCTTAAACACATCAAAATTTGACGTTTACAACAACTTCAAAATCGGACATTTGAGAAGCATGGATGAACATCTATCTAATTCTGACATGAGACTGTGAGAGCTGGTCGCTTCAGATTTAAAGCAAACCAAATGGTGAGGCTACTGTTTTTACCCAAATAAGGACTGGACCTTTAAAGTGCCTCCATCTACTTCAGGTACATGTTGTGTCTCCCAGGAGGCCCTCGTCAATTTCCCTCTCGTCTGCCACTGTCCCTGGCACAGTCCCATCTCCACTTTCAATCACACTCCCATCCTGTCCACAGGCAGGGTGCAGGGAGGAGAGCCCAGAGCGAAGAGACATCATTCACCGTTTGTTTACAACCATAGGTCATAAAGAAACCTGGCTTGCATCAATATTCCCAAAACAACTCTCTCAGTCCTCTCCACGGAGCTGCAAAATACTCTACAACACTCAGCAGCAACAGCAGTCTCTCTCTCTCTCTCTCTCTCGCTCTCTCTCTCTCGCTCTCTCTCTCTCTCTCTCTCTTTCTCTCTCTCTCTCTCTTCCCCCCCTCTCTCTCTCCTTCTCTCTCTCTCTCTCTCTCTCTCTCTCTCTCTCTCCTTCTCTCTATCTTTCTCTCTCTCCCCCTCTCTCTCTCCTTCTCTCTATCTTTCTCTCTCTCCCACTCTCTCTCACTCTCATTCTCTCTCTTTCTCTCAGCATGTGACTGTGGTTAGGTTGTGTAATTGCCTTGGGCAGCCAACAGATCTATGAATTTCTATGAATCTATACAATCTCGTCTAAAGTGCTCTTCATACCTGTACTGTACCGTGCTGAGATTGATCATTACAGTGGCAAATTGTGTGTGTGTGTCTGTGCGTGCGCGTGTACATGAACGTGTGTGCGTGCATGTATGTGTCCTGTAACCTATTGCGCATGCAGTACGTCTATTTGTAATCCTTGACCAGTGCATTGTAATACCAGGCAGATCGCTCAAGAGTGACATTGAAATTGGACGTCTATCCATGTCCTGAAGTCGTCAGGAAATGCCTTCAAAACTGGCTACTAGGGTTTTTTGCTAGGGCGATTTGGATGGCGGTGGCGGATGAGCGTAATCCCATGACTTTTGGATTTTGCTAGGGGGCCTGCTCATTGTAGATAGGGGTGGATTATGGGTGTAATCCCATGACTCTGGATAAGAAGGTTGTGTGTTTGACAATTGCTTATTTACTTTGTTTTGCTTTAATTCTATCCCAAACCTTAACCTTTAACCTTCTAAATTTGACATTTGTAGAAACGAAACAATGCTGAGCAGGATAAATCAACCCAGGGTGTCAAAAACACTTTGAAATGTGATTTTTGGAGCAACTTCTAAATTTGATGTTTGGAGAAATGTGGATAAACTTCTAATTCTGCAGTGAGACTGTGGCAGCTTGTTGCGTAATACAGCCTGTTCTAGATTAACGACTAAGAATGGGATTTTTATGCTAATACACATTGTAACCCTGCAAGGACATTTAGTATTAGATGTGCTCAATTCATTATCACCTCTCAAAAAAAGGCTAAACATAATATGTTGACAGGGTTTTATTTTAGAGAACAAGAAGACTGAGAGGAAATCTTCAACAATCCTATCAATAAATTACTCATACTTATTCTTGGTGAGAGGGCTGTCTAGCATATCTCTCTCTCTCGCTCGCTCGCTCCTGCTCTCTCTCTCCTTCTCTCTCTCTCTCTCTCTCTCTCTCTCTCTCTCTCTCTCTCTCTCTCTCTCTCTCTCTCTCTCTCTCTCTCTCTCTCTGTCACCTCTTCCTTCTCTCTAAAACCCTCCATCATTTCGCCAAAAAAAGACAATTGTACATTTTCCATTTGGCTCAAAGTCAGCTTTTTCAAATGATGCAGACATTGTTTCCATTGTGTTTTATTCGAGATATCCAATAGTTTAATGAGAATGGAGTGGTGTGGTGCATTCTGGCTTACCCCTGATGTAGGGGTTCACTGCTATAAACAATCCCCCATCGTATCAAAATGGACACAACAAAGACCACCACAAACCTTCTGTCCATCCTCTCTCCCAATTCTCCCGTTCCAGCCCACTTTTTTTCCCCCTCCCTCCCTCCCTCCCTCCCTCCCTCCCTCCCTCCCTCCCTCCCTCCCTCCCACTCTCTTCCCTCCCTCACTCCCTCCCTCCCTCCCTCTCTCCCTCCCACTCTCTTCCCTCCCTCTCTCCAGCCCTCCCACTCCCTCCCTCCCTCCCTCCCTCCCTCCCTCCCTCCCTCCCTCCCTCCCTCCCTCCCTCCCACTCTCTTCCCTCCCTCCCTCCCTCCCTCCCACTCTCTTTCCTCCCTCCCTCCCTCCCTCCCTCCCTCCCTCTCACTCTCTTCCCTCTCTCCATCCCTCCCACGCTCTTCCCTCTCTCCCTCCCTCCCACTCTCTTTCCTCCCTCCCTCCCTCCCTCCCTCACACTCTCTTTCCTCCCTCTCTCCCTCCCACTCTCTTCCCTCCATCCCTCCCTCCCACTCTTTTCCCTCCCTCCCTCCAGCCCTCCCACTCTCTTCCCTCCCTCTCTCCCTCCCACTCTCTTCCCTCCCTCCCTCCCTCCCACTCTCTTCCCTCCCTCCCTCCCTCCCTCCCACTCTCTTCCCTCCCTCTCTCTCACTCTCTTTCCTCCCTCCCTCCCTCCCTCCCTCCCACTCTCTTCCCTCCCTCCCTCCCTCCCTCCCTCCATCCAACACTCTATCCTCCCTTCCTCCCTCCCTCCCACTCTCTTCCCTCCCTCCCTCCCTCCCACTCTCTTCCATCCCTCCATCCCTCCCCCCACTCTTTTCCCTCCCTCCCTCCCTCCCTCCCTCCCTCCCACTCTCTTCCCTCCCTCTCTCTCTCCCACTCTCTTCCCTCCCTCCCTACCTCCCTCCCACTCTCTTCCCTCTCTCCATCCCTCCCACTCTCTTCCCTCCCTCCCTCCCTCCCTCCCACTCTCTTCCCTCCCTCTCTCTCTCCCACTCTCTTCCCTCCCTCCCTACCTCCCTCCCACTCTCTTTCCTCACTCCATCCCTCCCACTCTTTACGCTACAAGCTTGGCACACCTGTATTTGGGGAGTGGGAGAGAGAGAGGGATGGATGGGGAGCGTCAGGTTGGATGGGGAGCGTCGCTGCACAGCTATTTTCAGGTCTCTCCAGAGATGTTTGATCAGATTCAAGTCTGGGCTCTGGATGGGCCACTCAAGGATATTCAGAGACTTGTCCCAAAGCCACTCCTGCGCTGTCTTGGCTGTGTGCTTAGGGTCATTGTCCTGTTAGAAGACAAACCTTCACCCCAGTCTGAGGTCCTGAGCACTCTGGAGCAGGTTTTCATCAAGGATCTCTCTGTACTTTGCTCCGTTCATCTTTGCCTCAGTCCTGACTAGTCTCCCAGTCCCTTCCGCTGAAAAACATCACCACAGCATGATGCTGCCACAACCATGCTTCACCGTAGGGATGGTGCCAGGTTTCCTCCAGACGTGACTCTTGGCATTCATGGTCTGAGAGTCTTTAGGTGCCTTTTGGCAAACTCCAAGCGGGCTGTCATGTGCCTTTTACTGAGGAGTGGTTTCCGTCTGGCCACTCTACCATAAAGGCCTGATTGGTGGAGTGCTGCAGAGATGGTTGTCCTTCTGGAAGGTTCTCCCATCTCCACAGAGGAAGTCTGGAGCTCTGTCAGAGTGACCATTGGGTTCTTGGTCACCTCCCTGACCAAAGCCCTTCTCCCCAGATTGCTCAGTCTGGCTGGGCGGCCAGCTCTAGGAAGAGTCTTGGTGGTTCCAAACTTCTTCCATTTAAGAATGATGAAGGCCACAATGTTCTTGGAGACCTTTAATGCTGCAGACATTTTTTGGTACCCTTCCCCAGATCTGTGCCTCGACACAATCCTGTCTCAGAGCTCTACGGACAATTCCTTTGACCTCATGGCTTGGTTTTTGCTCTGACATGCACTGTCAACTATGGGACCTTATTAACATTTACATTTACGTCATTTAGCAGACGCTCTTATCCAGAGCGACTTACAAATTGGTGCATTCACCTTATATTGGCAGGTGTGTGCATTTCCAAATCATGTCCAATCAATTGAATATACCACAGGTGGACTCCAATCAAGTTGTAGAAACATCTCAAGGATGATCAATGGAAACAGGAGTTCAATTTCGATTCTCATAGTAAAGGGTCTGAATACTTATGTAAATAAGGGATTTCTGTTTTATATATGTAATAAATTAGCTACAATTTCTAAAAACCTGTGTGTAGATTGATGAGGAACATTTTTAATTGAATCCATTTTAGAATACAAAATGTGGAAAAAGTCAAGGGGTCTGAACATTTTTTGAAAGCACTGTATTTGTATTTTGTGATGTTGTTTGCTGTGGTCTCGTACCCAGGTCTCACTTGTTAAAGAGATCTAATTCTCAGTCTCCCTAATTAAATGATGGATATATACAAATAAAACCATTAAGTGAACACAACATTTATTATAAACATACCATGTATACAATGCCTACTTGTTCAATATAGAATATGTATTTATTGTATACTGTACATGTCTGTATGTATGTATATCATATATATCATGTACATTGCCACAGTTACCAAAAGCCATGCAATATCTACAGCTTTTATCTATGAAACCTCTAATGTACTTTGTTTTCAATAAATAGTAATAAATTATCCACCTCTGATATTTGTACATTTACAGTAAATACACATACAGGTAACTGCCAAAATTAAAGGAAACACTTGAGTAAATGAGGGATACAACGTATATTGAAAGCAGGTGCTTCCACACAGGTGTGGTTCCTGAGTTAATTAAGCAATTAACATCCCATCATGCTTAGGGTGATGTGTAAAAATGCCCAGTTGCCCATTATTTCAGATACAAGGGCTAGAAGAAGAGATCTCATTGACTTCGAAAGATGGGTCTCAAAGGAGCATAGGGGATTTAAAGGGTTTGTGTGTGTGTGTGTGTGTGTGTGTGTGTGTGTGTGTGTGTGTGTGTGTGTGTGTGTGTGTGTGTGTGTGTGTGTATGTGTGTGTGTGTGTGTGTGCGTCTCAGTCCCCAGATCTCAACCCAATTGAACATTTATGCGAGACTCTGGAGCGGTGCCTGAGACAGCGTTTTCCACCACCATCAACAAAACACAGAACTATGGAATTTCCCGTGGAAGAATGTTGTTGCATCCCTCCAATAGACTTCCAGACACTTGTAGAATCTATGCCAAGGTGCATGGAAGCTGTTCTGGCTTGTGGTGGCCCAACGCCCTATTAAGACTCTTTATGTTGGTGTTTCCTTTATCTTGGCAGCTACCTGTATATTTACATTGCTGCTTTGGAATGTGTTTCCCTTGTTTTTATCCCAACCTGATGAACCTAATAATGTGTCCTTTCTTCGAATCAGTGGCAGCTGGTGTCATTTTGCACATGCAAGCCATTTGTTTGATGTGTTTGATACCCTTCCATTTATTCAATTTCAGCCATTACAATGAACCTGTCCTCCAATTTCTCCCTCCACCAGCCTCCACTGTTTTGAGTGTAAAAGATTGCACTAGAGGACAAAACAGACTGTGCCGATCAACGGTTGAAAGCAGCGTTTGGCCTTCCTATCTCCTCTGACCACAGAACATCAGCCCTCCTTTTCAGTTCGTTTTCTGACAATCCTACATGTTGAATCCCCACCATCCGTCGACACCCAGCAGGTGATCTACTGCACACTGTCAACGTTCCTTATTGTGTTGTCTTGCCCTTAAGCAGTTCATTCATTCCACAGAAATAGAATGACTAGATTCTATGATTCATTCCACAGCATCCTCTGAAGACACTTCTGTCTGGTCTCATTGTCCAGGACTTAAACCCAGGTCAAGCGACTGTCAACCCAACACCTTAGCCATTACGCCAAGAGATCCAGTTTTCTTTCTGGATCAAAATGGGGCTTAGGTGGTGGGCATGGTGGGGGCATGGTGGGGGCATGGCCATTTTACACATTTTGGCAGAGATAAAATGTGCAGTTTTACATCACATTTCCTGCAATTCTACACATTCTGCCATGGCTTATGCTATCTGAGTGACTCAAACATTATAACAAAATCAATGGGGGCCCCATGCCATGACAAAAATACTCCTGAATGCATCATTTTTGGAATTTTTGATTCTCCCTGACTTTCTAGTTTTTATTTTAGTGATTGTTAGTTCTCAAAGATGATCTTATTTAAAAAATATATAGGTCTATTATCTTTTCTACGTACTTTATATCTGGTTTAACTCATTTAAGTTTACACTGAAAACATTTTTCCATCCCGAAGATTATTTGTTTGGATATAGACGGTCTGAAAAAACACTTACGCGGCCCGCCCAATACTTTTCTATGCAGACAAACCCCTGAGATCCGGACCTCTTGACAAGGTCGCTAAGTATTCACTCAGTCATTCCACAGCATCCTCTGAAGACTGCAGACATTTTTGCCTGGCCTCGGCGTCCTCGTTGATGGTGACCTTCTTGTTCCTTTTGGGGTCAATCCAGGAATTACGTACGACCGTGTTGTTGGGCAGCGGGTCGGCTTCTATGATGCTCACCACCCTCTTCTTCATCTTACTCTTCAGAACCTTAAGGCAAGGTCAAATAACAGAAGATAACAGAAGATAAGATAATATCAGATAAGGTAAGATAAGATAACAGAAGATAAGATAAGATACAATAACAGAAGATAAGATAACAGAAGATAAGATAACAGAAGATAAGATAATATCAGATAACAGAAGAATAACAGAAGATAAGATATCAGAAAATCAAAAAATCAAAAATATATGTATTTATTAATCCCTAAAGGGGACATTTGATTGAACCAGCCAATAGATAAACAATATATACACCAAACAAATACACAATAAAAACACAAAAAAATACACACACTACACACTACACACTACACACTAAAGTGTGTGTGTGCATGTGTGTGTGTGTATGTGGCAGAAGTGGGTTGGCAAACCTTCTGGAACTTCTGCCTGGTGAAGGCGTAGAGAAGCGGATGGAAGATGGTCGTCCCGTACGCCATGACCAGGAAGCCCAATCGCAGCTTGACCGTGAAGTTGCTGGGGCCTACGGTCAAGATGACCGTGTTGAGGGCGGTTATGGGAGTCCAGCAGAGCAGGAAGGTCGACACGATGAGCAGCGACATCCTGAAGACGCGCTTCTGGCGTTCTCGTCGCTCCCGGTGGCGTTTAACCGCCCGTCTCAACGCAATGATGAGGGAGACGGAGGTCCGCATGCCCATCGTGGGGAGAGCACGGCCGCTGAGTTCGGACGGGTCCATGGCCCCGTCCGTCGCCTGTGACGTCATAGCCGTCATGGAGGGACGTTTTTTCCTTCTGGCCTTCTTCTTCTGCGACGCCGTGTGAAAGCGTGTCCCGATGCGGATGTTGAGTGCCTGGAGGATCTTGGAGTAGGTGATGAGCATCACAACAGCCGTGAAGAAGAAGATGGGGATCTGGGCCAGCAGGTGGTAGTAAAGTCCTAACTCTGTGTAGTACTGGTTGGTGTTGGCTACAGCCACTAGAGTCTGGTTGAGCTCCGCCTGGCCTGGGGCGAAGAACCCCACCTCGATGAAAGGCACCAGGAAACTGAGGAACGACAGCACCCAAATGGTGGCCAGCAGAGCCAGGGCGCGGCCCATGGTTAGGACTCTGTTCGCCGGTTTCACAGAGATGTCGTACCGGTCCAGGGTGATGGCGAGGACGTTGGCTGCCGTGCCGACACTAGCGAACGACACACAGGCCTCGTGGAAGCAACAAACCAAGGCTGTATCCCCCTCCAGAGACAACAATAACACCACCATGGTCAGGGGGATACAGCAGACACACACTAACACATCCAGGACGTGGAGGTTCATGGTGACGATGTTGGAGACTGAGGAGATCAGGTTGGACTTCATGCAGTACAGGGCCAGCACGGTGAGGTTGGAGCTCAGGCCCAGCATGATCTCCAGCATCAGGAAGCCGGTCAGGGACACCTGAGTGAATTAATGAATTAATACTTTATAGTCCCATAGGGGAATTTGTCTGGCAACAATGCAGGCATCCTTGTTAAAACACAATGGGATGGTTTGGACTAAAAAGCTATTTCAATAAAGATTCTCCATTGATCATGATTTTTATTCCAGGACTATGCTTAATCTGTCTCCGGTAAACCATCCCAATATCACAAGACATACAACACTTCACTCATGTACAACACATATCACATGACCTACTTCAGACAGACATACAGTATATACTGTAGGTGTACCTGGAAGGAGATGGGGTAAGGGTATGTGTAGGGCGTGGCTGGAGACATGGTTCTGCTGATGGGCTCGGCTGCGTTGTCGGTGACGGTGACGTTGACGGTGACGTTGCTCATGGTGCCATCTTCTCTCTCCAGAGGGGGAAGGATATGCATTATCCTGTAGGAAGGGGAGGGAGAGGGGGAGAGAGAGAGAGGGATAGAGAGAGAGAGGGAGAGAGAGAGAGGGGAAGAGAGAGAGAGAGGGGGGGAATGTTTGTGAGGAGACAGCATGCGGTCTGATTAGAAGCTACACATCACAATGCAGAAGCTCATCTGAATCTCAAACACTACAACTGGGACATCAGATTGTTCCTATGGTGCAGAATGAATGAATCCTTTTATGCATGAAATCCTGGCCGTGGTAAAACTGCCAGTTGTCAAATAATAAGGAAACATTTTCTGGGTTTAAATGAAAAACAAAAATGCTGAGAGCGTGCCAGAGATTTTAAAAGCAGAATAACTTTCCCCCCAATGTCTTGTAGATGAGATTGTTCTAGTTTCTGCAGAGCATTGATAATAAAATACACTGAGTATGACATAGACTGACCAGGTGAATCCAGGTGAAGCTATGATCTCTTATTGATGTCACTTGTTAAATCCACTTCAATAAGTGTAGATGAAGGGGAGGAGACAGGTTAACCCCTGTAAGTCTAAGCCGTTGGTAGGGAGATGGGGATGGCGGGGTCTAAACTGACATGTGGGTCATTTCACTCTTTGATTTGGAATGTTACGACCCCTTTAGGTATATATATATATATATATATATATATATATATATATATATATATATATATATATATACACAGTGGGGAGAACAAGTATTTGATACACTGCCGATTTTGCAGGTTTTCCTACTTACAAAGCATGTAGAGGTCTGTAATTTTTATCATAGGTACACTTCAACTGTGAGAGACGGAATCTAAAACAAAAATCCAGAAAATCACATTGTATGATTTTTAAGTAAGTAATTTCCATTTTATTGCATGACATAAGTATTTGATCACCTACCAACCAGTAAGAATTCTGGCTCTCACAGACCTGATAGTTTTTCTTTAAGAAGCCCTACTGTTCTCCACCCATTACCTGTATTAACTGTATAAAAGACACCTGTCCACACACTCAATCAAACAGACTCCAACCTCTCCACAATGGCCAAGACCAGACAGCTGTGTAAGGACATCAGGGATAAAATTGTAGACCTGCACAAGGCTGGGATGGGCTACAGGACAATAGGCAAGCAGCTTGGTGAGAAGGCAACAACTGCTGGCGCAATTATTAGAAAATAGAAGAAGTTCAAGATGACGGTCAATCACCCTCGGTCTGGGGCTCCATGCAAGATCTCACCTCGTGGGGCATCAATGATCATGAGGAAGGTGAGGGATCAGACCAGAACTACACGGCAGGACCTGGTCAATGACCTGAAGAGAGCTGGGACCACAGTCTCAAAGAAAACCATTAGTAACACACTACGCCGTCATGGATTAAAATCATGCAGAGCACGCAAGGTCCCCCTGCTCAAGCCAGCGCATGTCCAGGCCCGTCTGAAGTTTGCCAATGACCATCTGGATAATCCAGAGGAGGAATGGGAGAAGGTCATGTGGTCTGATGAGACAAAAATAGAGCTTTCTGGTCTAAACTCCACTCGCCGTGTTTGGAGGAAGAAGAAGGATGAGTACAACCCCAAGAACACCATCCCAACAGTGAAGCATGGAGGTGGAAACATCATTCTTTGGGGATGCTTTTCTGCAAAGGGGACAGGACGACTGCACTGTATTGAGGGGAGGATGGATGGGGCCATGTATCGTGAGATCTTGGCCAACAACCTCCTTCCCTCAGTAATGGCATTGAAGATGGGTCGTGGCTGGGTCTTCCAGCATGACAATGACCCGAAACACACAGCCAGGGCAACTAAGGAGTGGCTCCGTAAGAAGCATCTCAAGGTCCTGGAGTGGCCTAGCCAGTCTCCAGACCTGAACCCAATAGAAAATCTTTGGAGGGATTTGAAAGTCAGTATTGCCCAGCGACAGCCCCGAAACCTGAAGGATCTGGAGAAGGTCTGTATGGAGGAGTGGGCCAAAATCCCTGCTGCAGTGTGTGCAAACCTGGTCAAGATGTACAGGAAACGTATGATCTCTGTAATTGCAAACAAAGGTTTCTGTACCAAATATTAAGTTCTGCTTTTCTGATGTATCAAATACTTATGTCATGCAATAAAATGCAAATTAATAACTTAAAAATCATAGAATATAATTTTCTGGATTTTTGTTTTAGATTCCGTCTCTCACAGTTGAAGTGTACCTATGATAAAAATTACAGACCTCTACATGCTTTGTAAGTAG
>NW_028158830.1:0-47500 GCF_964263955.1 Coregonus lavaretus | reverse complement strand
CCATGGAGGCTGCTATGCTTCCAGGGAGGCTGCTATGTTTCCAGGGAGGCTGCTATGCTTCCAGGGAGGCTGCCAGGCCAGAGAAGCACCTCTCTGTCCTTCCACCAGCAATGCTCCTCTCTTCCACCTATGAACCACTAGATGCAGTGCAAGCAACTATTGGACTGACAGATTGGACAGGACTGCTAGTTGGCTGGGGGCTTCATCCAGTCGTTAATTACTTTAGAATATTTGGATGTGTGCCACGATGAGGATCCCCAGTACTGCAGAGCAGAGAGGGTGGAAAGAGAAAACACACCTGGATATATCCCACTCTCTCTCTCTCTCTCTCGCTCTCTCTCTCTCTCTCTCTCTCTCTCTCTCTCTCTCTCTCTCTCTCTCGCTCTCTCTCGCTCTCTCGCTCTCTCTCTCTCTCTCTCTCTCTCTCTCTCTCTCTCTCTCTCTCTCTCTCTCTCTCTCTCTCTCTCTCTCTCTCTTTCTCTCTCTCTCTCGCTCTCTCTCTCTCTCTCTCTCTCTCTCTCTATCTCTATGGCGTTTGTTTTGGTGATGGTGGGAGTGTTGATGACTGGATCACAGATAAACTTTCGGAGCCTCCGGATCTCCTGTTCATGAACTCACGGTAGTATTCCCAGACGTGTCAGAAGCCACAGCCACTGCTACAGAAGCCGCCGCACAAAACACCAAAATAAAGATGCTTCCTCTTCCTCTACAGTGGGTCTGAACGCACTGAATGCCGGCCTATAAATTCAAAATAATTTAATGCAACTGACAAATCCTTTAGAATCCAACTGTAGACTGTAGAATCCAACTGTAGACTGTAGAATCCAAATCCTCAGTTGAAGAAGACATACAGTAACTCATTTAGTCCACTTGTTTAGTCCAGCGCACTCACTAAATAATCACAAAAAATCCTATGTTCCTCCATTTCAGAGAGCCTTTAGATCCATCGGTTTCTATTCCAAACAGTGGGTGGTTTTCAGCCAAGCAAAAACAATACATTCCCATATTTGTGCCATTTATTTATGTATTTGTGCATTAGAGGCAGGTTGGAATTTATTGTCATGAATCTTGCCCTGGAGGCATCTCTGCACAGTGGTCACTAGCTGACACAACCACAAAATCATAAAATGTTTCAACTAACCCTAACCTTAACCCTAACCTTAACCACACTGCTAACCCTGATGCCTATCCTTAACTTTAAATTAAGACCAAAAAGCACATTTGTATTTGCAGGAATTTTTATGATATAGCCAATTTCGACTGGCCCATCTAGTGGAAATCGCTCAGTTCTGCCTCCAGGGCAAGACTCATAAAAATGAACGTCAACCTGCGCATTAGTTAGGGCCAGCAGTGTGAGAGTGGCCGTAGCCCCGTTGGGGGTCAAAGAGTGCAAGCCAGCCAGCCAGGCAGGTAGACAGGGTCCTGGGTCTGGTCCTCCCTGGTCGTCCCCTGGGGAGATACTAATGGAACAGGACTTTAACTCAGCAGCAGATATTTCACCTCATCTGTCTTACCAATGGCTGATTGGAATGAGCCCTGCAGCCTTCTCAGCAGCCTTCTCAGCAGCCTTCTTCTCAGCAGCCTTCTTCTCAGCAGCCGCCTTCTCAGCAGCCTTCTTCTCAGCAGCCGCCTTCTCAGCAACCTTCATTCAATTCTAAATCAGGTCCATAACAGCTCCTATCTGTCTTTCTGACGCGCCAAGCACTTTGAACTCCTGGTACCACGGTGCTGTATGTGAAATTGTATGATTGTCTGGTGTGTGTGTGTGTGTGTATGTGGGTATGTGTGTGTATGTGTATGTGTATGTATGTGTGTGTGTGTGTGTGTGTGTGTGTGTGTGTGTGTGTGTGTGTGTGTGTGTGTGTATGCGGGTGCGTGTGCGATTCAGTGGTAGAAGGTCGTGGTCATGAAGAGGGGGATGACAGAGTCCATTAGAGGATGCCCCACCTCCGTGATTTATACCAGGATAAAAATCCTCAACATGGATTGGTCAAGAGGATAACAGTCCTTGAAAGGGACTGGTCAAGAGGATAACAGACCTGGACAGGGATTGGTCAAGAGGATAACAGTCCTGGGAAGGGATTGGATAAGACGATACGAGATTGTATGAGACGACCACACAGACCAAACCATCCTCAGTCTGTCCTTCAGTCACATCACCATCCTATTCACCATCCTGGAGGAGATGGAAAGAGAGAGAGAGAGAGAGAGAGAGAGAGAGAGAGAGAGAGAGAGAGAGAGAGAGAGAGAGAGAGAGAGAGAGAGAGAGAGAGTTTTTAACTGTGCTGTTTCACAAAAGTTCTGAACCTCTAGTTCCAAGATAGCGTAGCAGTGCGGTCGTGTTCTCTTGTGTGTCCATGTAAATAGCCTGTTTTTTTTATTTTATTTTTTATTTTACGTATATATTTCCCTATCACACTTTTCATCCTTCTACTAAATATACTTTCCTGCAACCCGCCTCACTCAATGTAGAACGGATTCTATTATTTACTCACCTTTATCTAGAATCTCCAGTTGAAACTAGCCAGCCAGCTAACTAGCTAACTAGCTACTTGCTATTAGCCACCGTTAGCGGTTTTCACCCAGAACATCTGATTTTCTGCCGGAATAACTGAATCACTGGACCTTAACACCGGATCTAGCTAGCCGCAACCGAATGGATGTTGCTGTAGGCTAATCACCACTGCCCCCGTAGCACCAGTTAGCCTTGAGCCTTGAGCTAGCCCCAGCTATCTACCTCTCTGTCTACCGGACGGGAGTAGCCAGCTAACCAGCTAACTAGCTACTTGCTATTAGCCACCGTTAGTGGCTTTTTCTCCATTGTCCGTGGCCTGCACTACCTACCAGCCAGCTCTAGCCTGGACTATTATCAGCCAGTCTGCACTGTCTGCACAGCGAGTTATCGACCCAGAACCTATCAGATTTTCTGCCGGAATCACTGAATCACTGGACCTTTAACACTGGATAATCGCAACTAGCTAGCTGCAACCATATGAACGTTGTTGTTGGCTAATTAGCCTTGAGCTAGCCTTGAGTCAAGCACATCTCCCGTCTATCTACCTCTCTGTCAACCGGACGGGACCTCCTAGAGTCGACATGGAGCCCCGCCGATCCATCACGACTGGTCTGCCCAACGTAATTGTCTGTGGTTTCAACAGGCTTCCCTTTGCGAAGACCACGAAGATCCATCTACTAGCCCCGGCCTGCTAGCACACGCAAACTACAACCGTGCTTCCTGCTCGCTGTGCTGAAGCACCAATTTGAACTGCTCTCGGACTCACATATTGCTGTTCACTGGACCTTATGATCACTCAGCTGCACAGCTGATGCCTGCTGGACTGTTCCTTTACACGGTACCCTGTCCTGTTTATTCTGTTTAGCCTCAGCCCAAACTTTATCGCCATTACCAGTTGTTGTCTTAGCTCTCTCTAATAACACCTGTGATTGCTTTATGCCTCTCTCCCATGTCAATATGCCTTGCCTATTGCTGTTCCAGTTAGTTCTTATTATACAATTTCACTGTTGAACCCCAAGTCCCTCTCAAACTGCCTCAAATAGTTATTTTGTTCCACCCCCCATACACGCCGAGACCGGCTCAATCGGTGCCTCCAGTGATGCTATCTCTTTCATTGTTACCCAACGCTTAGGTTTACCTCCACTGTACTCATATCCTTCCATATCCTTGTCTGAACATAATGCCCTGAATCTTTTCTACAACGCCCGGAAATTTGCCCCAGTTATTCTCTGTACCCAACGCACTAGAAGACCAGTTCTTAAAGCCTTTAGCCGTATCCTTATTCTAGTCCTCCTCTGTTCCTCTGGTGATGTAGAGGCTAACCCAGGCCCTGCAGCCCCCAGTATCACTCCTACTCCCCAGGAGCAATCATTTGTTGACTTCTGTAACCGTAAAAGCCTTGGTTTTCTGCATGTTAACATCAGAAGTCTACTTCCTAAGTTTGAGTTATTCACTGCGTTAGCACACTCCGCCAACCCTGATGTTCTAGCAGTGTCTGAATCCTGGCTTAGGAAGGCCACCAAAAATTCTGAAATTTCCATCCCCAACGACAACATTTTCCGTCTAGATAGAACTGCCAAAGGGGGTGGAGTTGCAATCTACTGTAGAGAGAGCCTGCATAACTCTATCATACTATCCAGGTCTGTGCCCAAACAGTTTGAGCTTCTACTTCTAAAAATCCACCTTTACATGAATAAGTCTCTCACTGTTGCCGCTTGCTACAGACCCCCCTCAGCCCCCAGCTGTGCCCTGGACACCATATGTGAATTGATTGCCCCCCATTTATCCTCAGAGTTCGTACTGCTTGGTGACCTAAATTGGGATATGCTTAACACCCCGGCCATCCTACAATCCAAGCTAGATGCCCTCAATCTCACTCAAATTATCAACGAACCTACCAGGAACAACCCTAAATCCGTAAACATGGGTACCCTCATAGATATCATCCTGACTAACTTACCCTCTAAATACACCTCCGCTGTCTTCAACCAGGATCTCAGCGATCACTGCCTTATTGCCTGCGTCCGTAACAGGTCCGCGGTCAAACGACCACCCCTCATCACTGTCAAACGCTCCCTAAAACACTTTAGCGAGCAGGCCGTCCTAATTGACCTGGCCCAGGTATCCTGGATGGATATAGATCTCATTCCGTCAGTAGAGGATGCCTGGTTGTTCTTTAAAAGTAATTTCCTCTCAATCTTAAATAAACATGCCCCATTCAAAAAATACAGAACTAAGAACAGATATAGCCCCTGGTTCTCCTCAGACTTGACTGCCCTTGACCAGCACAAAAACATCCTGTGGCATACTGCATTAGCATCAAATAGCCCCCGCGATATGCAACTTTTCAGGGAAGTCAGGAACCAATATACACAAGCAGTTAGGAAAGCAAAGGCTAGCTTTTTCAAAAAGAAATGTGCATCCTGTAGCACTAACTCCAAAAAGTTTTGGGACACTGTAAAGTTCATGGAGAATAAGAGCACCTCCTCCCAGCTGCCCACTGCACTGAGGCTAGGAAACACTTTCACCACCGATAAATCTACAATAATCGAGAATTTCAACAAGCATTTTGGTACGGTTGGCCATGCTTTCCACCTGGATACCACTACCCCGGCCACCAGCTCTACACCCTCCGCTGCAACTTGCCCATGCCCCCCCCCCCCCCGCTTCTCCTTCACACAAATTCAGACAGCTGATGTTCTGAAAGAGCTGCAAAATCTGGACCCCTACAAATCAGCTGGGCTAGACAATCTGGACCCTTTCTTTCTAAAACTTGCTGCCGAAATTGTCGCAACCCCTATTACTAGCCTGTTCAACCTCTCTTTCATAACGTCTGAGATCCCCAGAGATTGGAAAGCTGCCGCGGTCATCCCCCTCTTCAAAGGGGGTGACACTCTAGATCCAAACTGTTACAGACCTTTATCCATCCTGCCCTGCCTTTCGAAAGTTTTTGAAAGCCAAGTTAACAAACAGATCACCAACCATTTCGAATCCCACCGTACCTTCTCCGCTCTGCAATCCGGTTTCCGAGCTGGTCATGGGTGCACCTCAGCCACGCTCAAAGTCCTAAACGATATTATAACCGCGATCGATAATAGACAGTACTGTGCAGCCGTCTTCATCGACCTGGCCAAGGCTTTCGACTCTGTCAACCACCGCATTCTTATTGGCATACTAAATAGCCTTGGTTTCTCAAATGACTGCCTCGCCTGTTTCACCAACTACTTCTCAGATAGAGTTCAATGTGTCAAATCGGAGGGCCTGTTGTCTGGACCTATGGCAGTCTCTATGGGGGTGCCACAGGGTTCAACTCTTGGGCCGACTCTTTTCTCCGTGTATATCAATGATGTCGCTCTTGCTGCTGGTGACTCTCAGATCCACCTCTATGCAGACGACACCATTTTGTATACATCTGGCCCTTCATTAGACACTGAGTTAACAAACCTCCAAACGAGCTTCAATGCCATACAACACTCCTTCAGTAGCCTCCAACTGCTCTTAAACACTAGCAAAACTAAATGCATGCTCTTCAATCGAATGCTGATGGCACCCGCCCACCCGACTAGAATCACTACTCTCGACGGGTCTGACCTAGAGTATGTGGACAACTACAAATACCTAGGTGTCTGGTTAGACTGTAAACTCTCCTTCCTGATCACATTAAGAATCTCCAATCCAAAGTTAAATCTAGAATCTGCTTCCTATTTCGCAACAAAGCCTCCTTCACTCATGCTGCCAAACATGCCCTCGTAAAACTGACTATCCTACTGATCCTTGACTTCGGCGATGTCATTTACAAAATAGCCTCCAACACACTACTCAGCTAATTGGATGTAGTCTATCACAGTGCCATCCGTTTTGTCACCAAAGCCCCATATACCACCCACCACTGTGTCTTGTTGGCTGGTCCTCACTACATATTCTTCGCCAAACCCGCTGGCTCCAGGCCATCTATAAATCACTGCTAGGCAAATCCCCGCCTTATCTTAGCTCATTGGTCACCATAGCAACACCCACCCGTAGTATGCGCTCCAGCAGGTATATCTCACTGGTCATCCCCAAAGCCAACACCTCCTTTGGCCGCCATTCCTTCCAGTTCTCCGCTGCCAATGACTGGAACGAATTGCAAAAATCTCTGAAGCTGGAGACTCTTATCTCCCTCACACACTTTAAGCATCAGTTGTCAGAGCACCTTACCGATCACTGCACCTCTGAAATTAGCCCACCCAACTACCTCATCCCCATATTGTTATTTATTTTGCTAATTTGCACCCCAGTATCTCTTTTTGCACATCATCTCTTGCACATCTATCACTCCAGTGTTAATACTAATTGTAATTATTTTGCACTATAGCCTATTTATTACCTTACCTCCATAACTTGCTCCATTTGCACACACTGTATATATATTTTCTGTTGTATTTTTTACTTTATGTTTTGTTTCACCCCATATGTAACTCTGTGTTGTTGTTTTTATCGCACTGCTTTGCTTTATCTTGGCCAGGTCGCAGTTGTAAATGAGAACTTGTTCTCAACTGGCATACCTGGTTAAATAAAGGGGAAATAAAATAAAATAAAAAAATATACATTATACAGACACTGTATATTTTACATTTGTTTTCTTGTTGTTATTAGTCCCACCCTTGAGCTCCATTCAACTCCTCCCATCTATCTCATAATACCATTCATATTTTATTTATATTTGCGATATATTTTTTAACTGTGCTGTGATGCTTCACAAAAGTTCTGAACCTTTCTATTCTCATAGTTTCTACAGATTGTAAATTAAAGATAAACATTTTTGCTAAAAGTATTATTATATTATTGATTGATTGACTATGACTTTTCAGATCACACAGTAGCACTATCTGCAGTGTTAGCTCCAGGTAAATGTTGCAATTCTTCAGCCATTCCTGGACCTGTGATCAAAAACAAGCTACATATGGACAGTACCAAAATAAATGATCTAATGACTCTGTCTCTTCGCAACTAAATCTGCAGAGCTGTGAAGGTTGTATCCCCCATATATATAACATTCTATTGGTTGCAAGAATTTTGTATAATAATTTAAATTGAAAAATGCAGTTTTAAATACGGTGTTGTTTTGCGTATCAGTTCATAAACCATGTGCCATGGAATCGGTACGTCGAAAATCTCTTGTCTTGTCAATTTGTTGGTCCTTAAATGAAACTGGTATTTCTTTTATCACAATTTTCTTTAACCGATTTTGGTCTTTAATGCAGGGCCGACAGACAAGTTCCTTAATTTTTCCCCCTTCCACTTGCCTCTTCCATTTTTGCAGTAATGCTGCAATTAGTTAGTTGGCTATTCACTGCTCTGGTACCCCAATGGTGGAACAAGCTCCCCCACGACACCAGGACAGCGGAGTCACTGACCACCTTCCGGAGACACTTGAAACCCTACCTCTTTAAGGAATACCTGGAATAGTATAACAGTAATCCTTCTACACCCCCCTCCCCCAGTGATGGTTGTCCCACTGGCTATCCTAAATTGAATGCACCAATTTGTAAGTCGCTCTGGATAAGAGCGTCTGCTAAATGACTTAAATGTAAATGTAAATGTTGTAATTTTGGGTAGAGCAGACATTTCCATATATTTTTGTTAGCTGCATATGTGACTTAAATCCAAGAGTCCTATTTATGATGTCATTTACCTTTTTTAAACATTTTATCAAAATATATATATTTTTTAATTAATTAGTATATTTGAGTTTAACCACAATATTTGTTGTATTATTTGTTCTGTCTTTTCTGGTGGATTAAACTGAAATTGCAACCAACTTTCTATGGCTAGTTTTTAAAATAACGATATTTTATATATCCAGGCTCTGTCGCAGCCGGCCGCGACCGGGAGACTCATGGGCGGCGCACAATTGGCCCAGCGTCGTCCAGGGTAGGGGAGGGAATGGCCGGCAGGGATGTAGCTCAGTTGATAGAGCATGGTGTTTGCAACGCCAGGGTTGTGGGTTCGATTCCCACGGGGGGCCAGTATAAAAAAAATATGTATTCACTAACTGTAAGTCGCTCTGGATAAGAGCGTCTGCTAAATGACTAAAATGTAATGTAAATGTATTTTGGAGATTCTTTCGTTTTCAAATAACCGAAAATGAGAGGTTGTAATATAATATATAATTCGCCATTTAGCAGATGCTTTTATCCAAAGCGACTTACAGTCATGTGTGCATACATGTTTACGTATGGGTGGTCCCGGGGTGGGTGGTCGAACCCACTACCCTGGCGTTACAAGCGCCATGCTCTACCAATTGAGCTACAGAGGACCACGTAATCTGAAAAAAAATGGAAAAAGGCCATTCTTGAACATGGGGTGAGACATTCTTACTAATTTTCTAGAGAACCAGTTCGGGTTTAACTAAAAGTATATACTATAAATACTATAATGCAGTCCTTCCCATAAATACCATAATAACAGAATCCTTAACCGTCTGATCAGGAAAAGGACAGGAGGAAGAAACACACAAGCAGATTAGATCCTCTAGTCATAATACATTTGACACACGCACGCACTCGCACACATACATACATACACTCACTCACACACACACAGACACACACACATACACACTCGCACACACACGCACTCACAGACACACACACACTCGCACAATAATGCACACGCACACACACACACACACACACACACACACACACACACACACACACACACACACACACACACGCAAGTACGCACGCATACGCACGCACACACACACACTTTCCTGACTTGTGCTTCCTTCTATTCAGATGTTTGACTCATTGCCTGTAGCTGAGAGATCCGTCATGACTGTTTATAATTCAATTAATGTTATGATTCACTAATTACTGGATAAAGGGAGAATTATGAAGGTGGGAGGGTTCAAGGGAAGTATTATGAGGGTATGACTGGTATCAATGCTTGCAGCAGTAATATTGTTAAGCTCCAATAGTAACAGTAATACTGTTAAGCTCCAATAGTAACAGTAATACTGTTAAGCTCCAATAGTAACAGTAATATTGTTAAGCTCCAATAGTAACAGTAATATTGTTAAGCTCCAATAGTAACAGTAATATTGTTAAGCTCCAATAGTAACAGTAATATTGTTAAGCTCCAATAGTAACAAAAATACTGTTAAGCTCCAATAGTAACAGTAATATTGTTAAGCTCCAATAGTAACAGTAATATTGTTAAGCTCCAATAGTAACAGTAATATTGTTAAGCTCCAATAGTAACAGTAATATTGTTAAGCTCCAATAGTAACAGTAATATTGTTAAGCTCCAATAGTAACAGTAATATTGTTAAGCTCCAATAGTAACAGTAATATTGTTAAGCTCCAATAGTAACAGTAATATTGATAAGCCCCAATAGATAATAACACCCAGTACCGCACAAAGCAGAAATCCCAAGATGGCAATAAGACTTTATATGTAACCTCTCCATGTTAATTCACACACACTGTGAGCACCATGAGGTGGTTGTTACTAGACAAAATGACTGTCATTCTTAGCAATCCACTATATACCCTTGGAGGGCTTTTCACTGTGCATGTCCCAACGGTATGCTGAGAATCACAAACTACAGTCTACCGGAGCCCTGTACTTAGAGAGTTTCTGCATTGTGATATATTTACATTACACTACAAAATTCCATGGCTTCCATGTTAGTGCCCCATTGACATTACATAGGGAATATGCTTTGTAACTGAATGTCTAGAATTAGAACAATGTTCCAAATTCTAAAAGTTGGACCAACTCTTCAAATACATGGCTCTACAGTCTACCATACAATAACTGTCTCGAAAAAAAACAACACTCTGAAACGGAGGGAAATCGCATCTATTGCCTACATACAGGATATTGTATGAAGGTGATAGCTGGGTCTAATCCTGGATGCTGATTGGTTAAAACTAGATAGCTTTAGTTGGTTAGCTAGCAAGCAAGGCATAAGAACCTTGCCAGCCAGTATGTCGATAGAACATTTAGAACGAACAACTGGGTCGCTTCTCTGGCAACCGGACCGACAGAACGAAAGACCAGCCGGCTTGGGTAGCAACCCTAGATTTGTATCGAGACTATATCTTGTGGAAGGATGAAATAGTATGAATAAATTCATCAAAATAAAGTTTTTAATGAAAATATGTAAATCATTATTTGAATATGTTGGTAGCCTGTTGTATAAAGGTGATTGATGGAAGATTGCAGCAAAGGATGGTGGAGAAAGCACCTCTATCAACTGCCACAAAGATTCAAGCTGACCTTTAGACACTAGGTCGGCAGTTTCAACTCGCACCATCCATCTCCAACTCAATGAAAGGGGGATAAATAGTTGGAGACCCAGGAGGACCCCACTGCTGAGAGAGAGACATGAGAAAGCCCGACTGCAATTTGCCAAAACACACCTGAACATGCCAACATCCTTCTGGGAGAATGTCCTGTGGACACCATCTCTATGTTTACAGAAAACAAAATGAAGCCTTCAAAGAAAAGAACACCTTCCCTACTGTCAAACACGGAGGAGGTTCAGTGATGTTTTGGGGTTGCTTTGCTGCCTCTGACACCGGGTGCCTTGAACGTGTACATGGCATCATGAAATCAGGAGAATACCAAGGCATTTTGGAGTGCAATGTCAGACCTAGTGTCAGAAAGCTGGGTCTCCGTCGAAGGTCATGGGTCTTCCAGCAGGACAATGACCCCAAACACACTTCAAAAAGCACCCAGGAATGGTTCAAGACAAAACGTTGGACTGTTCTGAAGTGGCCAGCAATGAGTCTAGATCTAAATCCCATTGAAAACGTGGATAGATCTGAAAACAGCAGTTGGGAGAAGGAACCCTTAAAATCTGGGAGAACTTGAGCAGTTTGCACAAGAGGAGTGGGCCAAACTGCCAATACAGAGGTGCAGGAAGCTCATCGATGGCTATAGGAAGCGCTTGATTGCAGTTATTTTGACCAAAGGATGTGCTACCAAATATTAAGTCTAGGTTGTCAATAATTTTGTCAATGCCATTTCTGTTTATTTTCTGATTTAAATGGATATACTAAATTCAAAAACAAAGGTTCTGTAATATTAACAGTGAAATAAAGAATTGTGGAGACCAAATACTTTGGTCAATTTCAACTTACTTTTAGGGAAAATTGTGAGTTACTTGAAAAAAGTGCAACGGTGCCAATATTTTTGGCCACGAATGTAAGTAGACATTAGACAAGTAAAACATTAAAGATAACCGCTTCAGTAAAGATAGCAGAGTAGCGTGTTGATCCTGCAGTGTAGCGTGTTGATCCTGCAGTGTAGCGTATTGATCCTGCAGTGTAGCGTGTTGATCCTGCAGTGTAGCGTGTTGATCCTGTAGTGTAGAGTACTGATCCTGCAGTGTAATGTATTGATCCTGCATTGTAGCGTATTGATCCTGCAGTGTAATGTATTGATCCTGCAGTGTAGTGTATTGATCCTGCAGTGTAGAGTATTGATCCTGCAGTGTAGTGTATTGATCCTGCAGTGTTTTGATGGTGTCCGACATTTGATATACTGTCTTGCGTCAGACAGTGCAGTATGCAAACACACTTACAAAAAAAACACATAGAAATTCAAACACATCTTGGATCTTTTAGAAATTGTAGACTACATGCTAAAAACATTTTAGAAATGGGAGACTCTTATTTCACTGTGTAATTCAATAAAGCAATTCACAATTAAAACACCTGCTAGTTGCCAGTATTTTCTTAGTGTTAGAGAGGTATTTGGTATCGAATTACCCAAGCTATCACAAGCACTTTCCTGCAACACACTCTCTAGATGGAACCATTGACTAGTGCCCTGTCCAATCAAAGCAGAAACAAAAGGCTACTCACCAGGCTGAGTTAACACACAGACGCTACTGAGCTGGTCTACTGACCATACTGTCCCGTACTTGGTCCAGTACTGTAGTCTTAGTCCAGTGCTGTAGCCTTGGTCCTGTACTATAGTCTAAATCCAGTACTGTAGTCTTGGTCCAGTACTATAGTCTAAATCCAGTACTGTAGTCTTGGTCCAGTACTGTAGTCTTGGTCCAGTACTGTAGTCTTGGTCCAGTACTATAGCAATCCTACAAGCTCCAAAGGATCTGAGCTCCTAGATTCCAACACACGACTTCTCCCCACTTCCAGGCAGCAGTAAACCCAGGATCAGAAGGGGGTAAGTGTCCCAGGCAGCAGTGAACCCAGGATCAGAAGGGGGTAAGTGTCCCAGGCAGCAGTGAACCCAGGATCAGAAGGGGGTGAGTGTCCCAGGCAGCAGTAAACCCAGGATCAGAAGGGGGTGAGTGTCCCAGGCAGGAAGGTTTTTCTAAAATACTTCTTCTCCTCTCGTCTCGTGTCTGTCTGTCTCTCTCTTGACAGCAGAGAAAAAATTACCACAGAAAAAATCCTGCTGCTTTATTTTCCTGTGCTCTCTCTTGTCTTCCTCCTCTCTTTATCTCTGTACACACGGTGTGAACAAGCAGCTATCCACCTCACCAACTCTGTTGCATGAGCTCTCTCCAGCCTCACTGTGTGGAGTGGAGTAAAAACAGACGTGCTCCTAGTATCTCTCTCTCTCTCTCTCTCTCTCTCTCTCTCTCTCTCTCTCTCTCTCTCTCTCTCTCTCTCTCTCTCTCTCTCTCTCTCTACTTCTCTCTCTCTCTCTTTCTCTCTCTTTCTCTCTCTCTCTCTCTCTCTCTCTCGCTCTCTCTCTCTGTCCTTCTCTCCCCCCCCCTCTCTCTATCCACTGCAGAGCTTTGCAGCGCTCCCCTCCCCTGATCGGTCTTCTATAATAGGCTTAACCCTTTCCTGCCTGGAGGGGGAGCCGCTTCCTTTTGTTCTGACCCCGTCCGTGCTCCTCTCAGAGCAGCCCTGACGGGCTCTGGGACGGGGTAGTCTATTCAAAGGCCGTTTGTACCGTTAGGTATCTACAAATCAAAATCTAATTTTAATCGTAACATGCTTCGTAAACAGCAGGTGTGGACTAACAGTGGAGAGAAAAAATAAAATAGAGAAATAGTAGAGAAGTAATAATAAAAGTAACAATGGGTAACGATAACTTTAAAACAACCTATATACAAGTCGATGTGCAGGGGTCTGAGGTAATTGAGGTAGATACAGTATGCACATATAACGAGGAATAAAGGGACAGATAGTAAACAGTAGCAGCAGAGTATGTGATTAGTCCAAAAAGTTAGTGCTAAAAGGGTCAATACAGACAGTCCAGGTAGCTATTTGGTTAACTATTTAGCTAATTATTTAGCAGTCCTACGGCTTAGGTGTAGAAGCTGTTCAGGGTCCTGTTGATTCCAGACTTGGTGCATCAGCACTACTTGCCATGTGGTAGCAGAGAGAACAGTCTGTGGCTTGTGTAGCTGGCCTTCCTCTGACACCGCCTAGTGTAGAGGTCCTGGATGGCAGGGAGCTCGGCCCCAGTGATGTACTGGGCCGTACTCACTACCATCTGTAGTGCCTTGCGGTCGGATGCCAAGCAGTTGCCATATCAAACGGTGATGCAGCCAGTCAGGATTCTCTCAATGGTGCAGCTGTAGATATTTTTGAGAATCTGAGGGCCCATGGCAAATCTTTTCAGGCTCCTGAGGGGGAAGAGGCACTGTCGTGCCCTCTTCACCACTGTGTGGGTGTGCGTGGACCATGTTAATTCCTTACTAATGTGGACACCGAGGAACTTGAAGCTCTCGACCCACTCCACTACAGCCCCGTCTATGTGGATGGGGGCTTGCTTGGCCCTTCGTTTCCTGTAGTCCACAATCAGCTTCTTTGTCTTGCTGATGTTGAGGGAGAGGTTGTTTTTAAGGGCGGCAGGTAGCCTAGCAGTTAGAGAGTTGGGCCAGTAACCGCAAAGTTGCTGGTTCGAATACCTGAGCTGACAAAATGCCCTGCTTGAAACAAGTTGGTATTACAGACCCGGTCAGGGATAGGTTGAAAATGTCAGTGTAGACACTTGCCAGCTGGTCAGCGCATGTTCTGAGTACGTGTTCTGAGTACGCGGCCTGTTTAAAGGTCTTACACATCGGCTACCAAGAGCGAGAACACACAGTCATCCGGAACAGCTGGTGCTCTCATGCATGGTTCAGTGTTACCTGCCTAGAAACGAGCACAGAAGGCATTTAGCTTGTCTGGTAGGCATATGTCGCTGGGCAGCTCGCTCACGGGTTTCCCTTTGTAATCCGTGATAGTTTGCAAGCCCTGCCACATCCCTGCCATGTTGTGTGGGAAAAATCTAAAAATGCCCTGGTCAAAGTTGTGCACTATAAAGGGAATAGGGTGCCATTTGGGACGTACCCTTGGTAAACACTCTAGAGCAAAAGAGTGCTTTCTCAAACTTCAGAGGAGTTCAGAAGAGAATGTATTTAATATTTTATAGACATTAATATTTCAGCCTGCTGATCTTTTAGTACTCTTTTAGATCTTAGATCTTTTAGATATTTTCTGCCATTTATTTCTCCCTCCTTGTGTATGTGTGTGTGTGTGTGTGTGTGTGCAAGCGTGTGTACGTGTGCATTTGTGTTTGCATGTGTGTTCCTACTTGCATGTTTCTGTGTGTTTTCCAAACTGTTCCCAGCCAGCCCTTATCAAATAATTTTGCAGCTGATTCTACTGATTCTATTGATTCTAATGATTGTATTGATTCTAATGATTCTAATGATTTTACAGATTCTAATGATTCTACTGATTCTAATGATTCTATTGATTCTAATGATTCTATTGATTCTACTGATTCTGCTGATTCTATTGATTCTATTGATTCTATTGATTCAACTGATTCTACTTCAGCGGTGGGTGGCGGGTGCTTTCTTTCATATTCATGTTTTGCTGCACATCAAGAGATCTGCCTTAGCATCAGACCCATAGGCTCCTACAGAACCACTTTTATCTCAATGCTGCAGCATGCATACTGCGCCACACACATACTCAAGCAGGCGCAGTCATACGCATGCACGTACATGTGTGTCTGATCTATTTTAATCCCTCGCCGTCCACTTCACACCAGAACCCCAATAGAATAGAGCATCATGTGGAACTGTGGATTTTAGATAGAAAGGAGATATCTTAAAGGGAAATTAATGCATTGCAGACCGTTGGCCATCTGTAATTTGCTATTGATGTAGTGGGGTAATATATACTATATATACAAAAGTTTGTGGACACCTCTTCAAACTAGTGGATTCGGCTATTTCAGTCACACCCGTTGCTGACAGGTGTATAGCATCGAGCACACAGCCATGCAATCTCCATAGACAAACATTGTCAGTAGAATGGCCTTACTGAAGAGCTCAGTGACTTTCAATGTGGCACCATTACAGGATGCCACCTTTCCAGCAAGTCAGTTCGTCTAATTTCTGCCCTGCTAGAGCTGCCCCCGGTCAACTGTAAGTGATGTTATTGTGAAGTGGAAACGTCTAGGAGCAACAATGGCTCAGCCAAGAAGAGGTAGGCCATACAAGCTCACAGAACGGGACCGCCGAGTGCTGAAGAGCTTAAAGTTCATCTGTCCTCTGTTGCAACACTCACTACCAAGTTCCAAACTGCCTCTGGAAGCAATATCAGCAGAATAACTGTTCGTCGGGAGCTTCATAAAATGGGTTTCCATGGCCGAGCCGCCACACACATGCCTAAGATCACCATGACCAATGCCAAGCGTCAGCTGTAGTGGTGTAAAGCTCGCTGCCATTGGACTCTGGAGCAGTGGAAACGCAATCTCTGGAGTGATGAATCACGCTTCACCATCTGGCAGTCCGACGGAGAACGTTACCTGCCCCAAGGCATAGTACTTGTGGAGGAGGAATAATGGTCTGGGGCTGTTTTTCATGGTTTTCAAATCACCCGCTACAGAATCAAACACCTGACAGCATGGAGTCAGCAGGAAACGGGAATATGCCTGGAGTTGTGGAGAGGGTCCGGGAGCATTCCAACATGCTAGCCAGCTTGGGCGAAGCGATGGATCGGGTTCTCCAGGTCGTCCAACGCCTGGAGAGGAGAGGACCCGACCCTTCGGCTCGAGGGGGCGAAACACCATTTCCTCCTCTGGACGGACCACCGTAACCTGGAGTACATCCGGGCAGCGAGGAGGCTGAACCCTCGCCAGGCCAGGTGGGC
The DNA here is from genome assembly GCF_964263955.1 of Coregonus lavaretus. Lineage (NCBI taxonomy): Eukaryota > Metazoa > Chordata > Actinopteri > Salmoniformes > Salmonidae > Coregonus > Coregonus lavaretus. Next base: position 30,856 of record NW_028158830.1, on the reverse strand, counting down.
CCTATTCTTCACCCAGTTTGATTTCACATTGTCATACATACGGCTGTACGACATAGAGGAGAGGCCCATAGACAATACCCCCATACTCCCGGCCTCCTGTATTGTGGTGCCGGTAGTGTGGGCGGTGGACGCGGACATAGAGCGGGCGTCACAGAGCCATCTCCACATCAGTGCCCAGCTGGGCTGCGGTACGTGCCGTCTCTTGTCCGTGATCGTCTGATATATTGGGCACACACGTTCCCCTCCTCTGGTCACCCAGTTATCAGCCGTACAGTGGGCTGCCTGACCAGGAAGTACTGGTGGCCTACCTTGGCTAAGGACGTGAGGGTGTATGTCTCGTCCTGCTCAGTGTGCGCCCAAAGTAAGGCACCTAGGCACCTCCCAGGGGGTAAGTTACGTCCCTTACCAGTTCCACAATGGCCATGGTCCCACTTGTCAATTGACAATTGACTTCCTCACTGATCTTGCCCTCTCTCAGGGTAACACCACCATCCTGGTCATTGTGGACCACCTTTCTAAAGCCTGCCGCCTCCTTCCTCTGCACGGTCTCCCCACGGCCCTGCAAACCACAGAAGCCCTGTTTACTCACGTCTTCCGGCACTACGAGGTACCAGAGGACATAGTGTCTGATCAGGGTCCCCAGTTTACATCCAGGGTCTGGAAGGCGTTCATGGAGCGTCTGGGGGTCTCGGTCAGCCTGACCTCTGGGTTTCACCCCGAGTCTAATGGGCAGGTGGAATGGGTGAATCAGGATGTGGGTAGGTTCCTGCGGTCCTACTGCCAGGACCGGCCGGGGGAGTGGTCGGTGTTATTGCCACTGGCCGAATATGCCCAGAACTCTCTCCGCCACTCCTCCACTAACCTATCTCCATTTCAATGTGTTTTAGGTTATCAGCTGGTCCTGGCACCGTGGCATCAGAGCCAGACCGAAGTTCCTGCGGTGGATGACTGGTTTCAGCGCGCAGAGGAGACGTGGAACGCTGCCCACGTCCACCTCCAGCGCGCCGTGCGTCGCCAGAAGGCCAACGCTGACCACCACCGTAGTGAGGCCCCGGTCTTTGTACCGGGTGATCGGGTCTGGTTCTTGACCCGGAATCTTCCCCTCCGCCTGCCCTGCCGGAAGCTGAGCCCGCGGTTTGTGGGGCCGTTCAAAGTCCTGAGGAGAGTAAACGAGGTTACGTATAGGTTACAAACCCTGTTTGTAAGTCGCTCTGGATAAGAGCGACTTATGATGTAAATGTAAATGTTACTACTCCCTCCTGATTACCATATTAACCCCTCGTTTCACGTGTCTCTCCTCAGGCCGGTGGTGGCTGTTCCGCTCCAGGAGTCTGAGGTGCGGGAGGTCCCTCCGCCCCCTCTGGACATTGAGGGGGCCCCGGCGTACTCTGCCTTCAGTACCTCGTGGAGTGGGAGGGGTACGGTCCGGAGTAGCGGTGCTGGGTCCCGGTGAGGGATGTCCTCTATCTTTCCACCGTCGCCATCCACCTCTCCCTGCTCCGCGTCCTCCTGGCCGTCCCCAAGGGGGGGGCGGGGGGGGTACTGTCACGATGTTCGGGCAGCCTTAGGCATTCATCGTCACCGGCCTTCTAGCCACTGCCGCTCCTCATCTCATCATTCCATTTGTTTTGTCTTGTTTATTACACACACCTGGTTCATATCCCCTCAGTACCTGTATAAGTATTCCCTCTGCCCCCCTTGTCTTTGTGTGTGATTGTTTATTGTGGAGGTTACTATACCTCGGTGGAGCTATATTGTATTGTGTATCGCCGGGGTATTCACCCGTGTGCCTTGTTTTCCCCAGGGCGCACTCATTGCGCGTACCATTGTATTGCTGAATAAACCATTTCTTCTGTGATTTACCCTCCTGCGCCTGACTCCGTCCAAAATCACCCGCTACACCAGCCCCCGTATGAAATGTTAATGCATCATCTAAGATAGCATGAAAACCATTAGCTGTAAAATGTCATCCAGATGGAATACGCACACAGTATTGTTTGACACCTCGTTGGTAAATTATCTTCTGTTAATATGACACACAGTTGATGGAGGAGAGTAACTGGATATACTCATCCCCACAGTGGAATAAGACCTGGGTTCAATACTATTCAAAATCATTTCAAACACTTTATCTGGGCTTGATTCAGCTTACGTGGTGTAACGGAACCAAATTAGTAGTCCCAAACCCTGTCCATCTGGCACTCCAGACAGGCTAGAGCAAACTCAAAAAATACTTTAAAGACTTAGAATTGTATTTGAACCCAGATCTGAAGGGAATCCAGTGGGGAAAGTACCTAGACACTGAACTAATAGGAATATAGGGAGTAAGGTACATGTTTACACTAGTTGTACTGTAGCTAAAGTAGCTTTATATTGCATTGAGAAAACGAATTGATTTCACCCTGCACAGATGTTATTTTGTATGTGATTTACACTCATGGGGTAGCAGACTAGACTGGTGTTCTCTCTCTCTGGCCATGGTGGCCCACCAGATCCTCCTACACGACAAACTAATAACACCATGTCCTGAGCCTTGTGTATCCACCCGTTTCATTATGTAAAGAGTTATACTGTAGCCGCGTAGAGCAAACAGACGCTATCATTTGTAAGTCGCTCTGGATAAGAGCGTCTGCTAAATGACGTAAAAAAATTAATAAAAAATAAGCACTTAGATATGAATAAGTGTGCCCATGCAGCTTAGCTTTAATACAACAGCGGTTGGTACATACAGGGTAACTTTGGAATATAGTATAGTAGAATATAATATATGTCACTTAGCAAATGCTTTTATCCAAAGCCAATTACAGTACAGTAAGTGCATATATTTTTTCATTTGCGGATGTAATCCCTACAGGAATTGAACCAACTACCTTGTCTGTTGCCATTTTAACCGACTAAGTCACACAGGACCACATACTGTATACTTTAGGCCTATAGAGTATTTCATGTTCCATGGTATGATAGGAGCCAATGATTTATAGGCCTCTACAGTGCTGCTGCAGCTGGAGGTTGGTGAAATAAAGCAGGGACCCTGGTCAGATAGTTAACACTGACCGTGGGGATCTGTGTGTGTGTGTGTGTGTGTGTGTGTGTGTGTGTGTGTGGTGTGTGTGCGTGTCACCCTGCAGCTTTCATAGAATTTGGGGGACTTCCTGTCACAGTAGAAGCATCTGTTTACGTTAGTCATTAGCTGCCGAGTCAAAGAGCGTCGCTCGAGGCGTGGGAATGTGGGGAGCACAAAGCAGGGGGGGATGTGGGGAGCACAAGGCAGGGGGGGTATGTGGGGAGCACAAGGCAGGGGGGGAATGTGGGGAGCACAAAGCAGGGGGGAATGTGGGGAGCACAAGGCAGGGGGGGGATGTGGGGAGCACAAGGCAGGGGGGGAATGTGGGGAGCACAAGGCAGGGGGGGAATGTGGGGAGCACAAGGCGGGGGGGGGGGAATTGTGGGGAGCACAAGGCAGGGGGGTAATGTGGGGAGCACAAGGCAGGTGGGGAGTGTGGGGAGCACAAGGCAGGGGGGGAATGTGGGGAGCACAAGGCAGGGGGGAATGTGGGGAGCACAAGGCAGGGGGGGAATGTGGGGAGGCAGGGGGGGAAATGTGGGGAGCACAAGGCAGGAGGGGGAATGTGGGGAGCACAAGGCAGGGGGGGAATGTGGGGAGGCGGGGGGTGGAATGTGGGGAGCACAAGGCAGGGGGGGAATGTGGGGAGCACAAAGCAGGGGGGGAATGTGGGGAGCACAAGGCAGGGGGGGGTAATGTGGGGAGCACAAGGCAGGGGGGGGGGGAGCACAAGGCGGGGGGGGGAATGTGGGGAGCACAAGGCGGGGGGAATGTGGGGAGCACAAGGCGGGGGGGGAGTGTGGGGAGCACAAGGCAGGGGGGGGATGTGGGGAGCACAAGGCAGGGGGGGAATGTGGGGAGCACAAGGCAGGGGGGGAATGTGGGGAGCACAAGGCAGGGGGGGATGTGGGGAGCACAAGGCAGGGGGGGAATGTGGGGAGCACAAGGCAGGGGGGGAATGTGGGGAGCACAAGGCAGGGGGGGAATGTGGGGAGCACAAGGCAGGGGGGGAATGTGGGGAGCACAAGGCAGGGGGGGAATGTGGGGAGCACAAGGCAGGGGGGGGGGAATTGTGGGGAGCACAAGGCAGGGGGGTAATGTGGGGAGCACAAGGCAGGGGGGGAGTGTGGGGAGCACAAGGCAGGGGGGGAATGTGGGGAGCACAAGGCAGGGGGGAATGTGGGGAGCACAAGGCAGGGGGGGGATGTGGGGAGCACAAGGCAGGGGGGGATTGTGGGGAGCACAAGGCATTGGGGGATGTGGGGAGGCAGGGGGGGAAATGTGGGGAGCACAAGGCAGGAGGGGGAATGTGGGGAGCACAAGGCAGGGGGGGAATGTGGGGAGGCGGGGGGGGGCATGTGGGGAGCACAAGGCAGGGGGGGAATGTGGGGAGCACAAGGCAGGGGGGGAATGTGGGGAGCACAAGGCAGGGGGGTAATGTGGGGAGCACAAGGCAGGGGGGGAATGTGGGTAGCACAAGGCAGGGGGGGGGAATTGTGGGGAGCACAAGGCAGGGGGGTAATGTGGGGAGCACAAGGCAGGGGGGGAGTGTGGGGAGCACAAGGCAGGGGGGGAATGTGGGGAGCACAAGGCAGGGGGGAATGTGGGGAGCACAAGGCAGGGGGGGAATGTGGGGAGCACAAGGCAGGGGGGGATTGTGGGGAGCACAAGGCAGTGGGGGATGTGGGGAGGCAGGGGGGGGAAATGTGGGGAGCACAAGGCAGGAGGGGGAATGTGGGGAGCACAAGGCGAATGTGGGGAGGCGGGGGGGGCATGTGGGGAGCACAAGGCAGGGGGGGAATGTGGGGAGGCAGGGGGGGGGTGTGGGGAGCACAAAGCAGGGGGGGGATGTGGGGAGCACAAGGTAGCAGGGGGGGTGGTGGGGAGCACAAGGCAGGGGGGGAATGTGGGGAGCACAAGGCAGGGGGGGGGGAGCACAAGGCAGGGGGGGGGGAATGTGGGGAGCACAAGGCGGGGGGGAAATGTGGGGAGCACAAGGCAGGGGTGAGGAATGTGGGGAGCACAAGGCAGGGGGGGGAAATGCGGAACATAAGGGAGGGGAACAAATGGGGAACATAAGGCGGGGGGGAAATGGGGAACATAAGGGAGGGGAACAAATGGGGAACATAAGGGAGGGGAACAAATGGGGAACATAAGGGAGGGGAACAAATGGGGAACATAAGGGAGGGGAACAAATGGGGAACACAAGGCAGGGGAACAAATGGGGAACATAAGGCAAGGAAATGAATGGGGAACACAAGGCAGGGGAATGAATGGGGAACACAAGGCAGGGGAATGAATGAGGAACACAAGGCAGGGGAACGAATGGGGAACAGAAGGCAGGGGAACGAATGGGGAACAGAAGGCAGGGGAACGAATGGGGAACAGAAGGCAGGGGAACGAATGGGGAACAGAAGGCAGGGGAACGAATGAGGAACACAAGGCAGGGGAACGAATGGGGAACAGAAGGCAGGGGAACGAATGGGGAACAGAAGGCAGGGGAACGAATGGAGAACAGAAGGCAGGGGAACGAATGGGGAACAGAAGGCAGGGGAACGAATGAGGAACACAAGGCAGGGGAACGAATGGGGAACAGAAGGCAGGGGAACGAATGGGGAACAGAAGGCAGGGGGACGAATGGAGAACAGAAGGCAGGGGAACGAATGGGGAACACAGGGGGATGTCCTCACACAGAGGACGATGAGCAGGTAGGTGGGGGAAGTAGTGGACCTCTGGGGAAGCATGTACTGTAAAGTAGAGAACCCCCAGCACTCAGGCATGCATACGCACACCTTTGAAAGCACACATAAACACACACACAAACTGAAGTGATTGCATGCATGCACATGTACACACGAGCGTGTGTTGCCACTAGGTTAGGGCTGCCATCCTGTCTCTACTGGTATAATCCTCCAGTCCAGTTGGCTTTCCAGACCCACTGACCACCGACTCCAACTAAACACACACACAAGCATGTATACACACACACATACAGTACATACAGTAAATACATACATACATGCACACATGTACACACACACACACACACACAAATACACACATGCACACACACACACACTCTCTAGACACACAGCCATCAGAGCACTCAAACCTCAGCAGATCAGTTTCACAGTCAAGCTAATGTAATAAAACCCAAAGGGATCTGTCCCAAATGGCACCCTATTCCCTATGTAGTACACTACTCCCCATTGGGCTCTGGTCAGAAGTAGTGCACTATATTGGGAGTGGGGTACTATTTGGGACGCACACAGTAACGGTTCATGTTAACTGTAAGATATTCTACTGTTATTGCCAAAGATAGTAACCTAACCTCCATCCAACCCAACATTTCATGACGCAGCTTTCCGGTTTGTTTACGACTGAAATAACCTGGACAGTTATTGGGTCAGTGGACTCTAAACTTTGCGTCCCCAAATATGTATCAGGACAAATAAACAGCTTAGTTCCATGGACGCTGTCAGTGAAAGGCCACATCCATCCCCCTAGCCCCTGTGTCTCTGTGTTATCACTTCAGGCTATAGGCCCAGCCTGCCATCCGGTCTCTGGTATGTGTGCGTGTGTGTGTTTTGCCACTAGGTTAGGGCTGCCATCCTGTCTCTACTGGTATAATCCTCTGGTCCAGTCGGCTTTCCAGACCCACTGACCACCGACTCCAAGTAAACACACACACAAGCACGTATACACACAGACACAAACACACACACACACGCACACGCACACACACACACGCACGCACACACACAGCTTTATCCATGTGTTTAGTAGCCAGGGGGATACAATGGATGAGGAATTCCCTTCTCAGGAGAAATTCCCTGCCAAAGACTACAAAGACAGACACACATACACATTAGGATCACACAGCCAAGCGCATACAATGGAACTGTTAATGTTGCACTGTAACATTTATGGCTGTTTTGTGGCAGTTTCCAAACAACATGAGATTACTGGGCCTAACGTGGCATTCTTCTCTGCTAAGATGTATTGTTTTAGTAGAGGGAAAGCCCTTTTGTCAAGGGATCATCTCTTTACAATCCTCAAACTGGGTCATTCCTTTCTTACGACACTGGAATGTTCTTTGGGTCTCTGAAAATCATCACGGTAACTTTTTTCGTTGTCTTGTTGTTTGAGATGCCGCCATTTTGTTCTGATTGAACTGTATGAATACAAGGGCAGTTAGGCCACACACACAGGCAGTGAAATGCCCAATTTCTCAGTTTCTGTTATGGTTTTATTTGGGTTAGTACACAGCCATGTTGCCCTTTTAAACAAAGCCCAGCTAAAATGGCTTCCAGGGACGTGTGCTCATCAATCATGACATAATTGAACACTGAGCATTGTAGTCGGAAACACTGAGCCTTGTGGTTGGAACACTCTGGCCTCCAGTCCAACACGTTGTCCTCTCGTTTAATGCTGTTTATTTTTCAGAATCACCTTTGAATTCTGAATTCTAGAGTCTATTTGATTCTGTGAAAATCACCAAGGTAGCCAAGGCTTTGTGAGATGCCACCATGTTGTATTCAACTGGGCCCGGTTTCCCGACAGTGATGGAACTTAGGCTTACAAGTGTTTTAACAGTGCATCTTTCGAAGATGTAACATGCGTTTCCCAAAACACCACACAGAGAGAACGGTCGCTAAGTGAGTCGTTGGAGCAGGTGTGGATACTGATAGGATCTAAATAGATCGATTTTTGTATTATGTTAAATTAGATGTCCACGGGGGCGCAGAAATTGTAGGCTAAGGGTTAATTGCAAAGACGGATAAACCATGTGATTCTACAGTATCTTTAGAACATTTTATCAAATCAAATGTATTTTTACATCAGCAGATGTCACAAAGTGCTTATACAGAAACCCAGCCTAAAACCCCAAACAGCACACAATGCAGATGTAATAGCAGATATCTTCTGGGCAAAAACACATTTAGCAACGCATTTAGCCGTTCTACGAGTGCTCTGAGGCAGGCGTTAGATTCCGAGCGTTTTCAAGTGCAACGTTAATAACGATGGTTTTGGGAAACAGCTTGGAGATTAAACGATGCTCCTACGAATCTTCTAACGATGAACTTAGCCTTAAGATGCTTTTGGGAAACCAGGCCCTTTTTGAATAGGAAAGGCCAGGCCACACACAGGCAACAGAATGGTCAAGTTCTGTTATTGTTTTGTTTGGTTAAGTAACAAGGCCACGGACGTCTGCTCATCAACGTACAGCAAGCTTTTGGTTGTGGTTGGAACACTGAGCATTGTGGTTGGAACACTCTGGCCTCCAGTCCAACACTTTGGCCTCTGTTGCTAAATTATGTTTATTTTTCCCCCTCAGGATCTCCTTTGAATTCTGAATTCTGAGTCTTTAGGGCGTGTAGACAAGCATGTGAACATCAACAGGAGGCCCTCTGATGGGGAGATGTTCCCCTACGCAAGCTCACACCACACACATGTGCACACACATGCTCAAAAGATAAAGGTCCTCAAACTGAAATATGAAGGTTTTCATCCTGACCCTGTATAAATTGAAGTCGTGAGACGACCATCACACAAGAGCCCTAAAACGCTGACATATGTGTTTGTTGCAGATCAGCTACTCTATCCGTCACTATTTCCCATGTTCTCAGACCCTCGCTAGGCATTTTACTGGATTACATTCGATACTTGGTGCCATCAAACCCCTGCAACTTATCCAGAACGCTGCCGCCCACCTGGTTTTCAACCTTCCGAAGTTCTCCCATGTCACCCTGCTCCTCCGTATACTCCATTGGCCTCCAGTCAAAGCTCACATCCACTACAAGACCATGGTGCTTGCCTATGGAGCAGCTAGGGGAACTGCCCCACCCTACCTTCAGGTTATGCTCAAACCCTACACCCCAACCCGAGCCCTCCGTTCTGCCACATCTGGTTTATTGGCCATCCCACCCCTATGGGGGTCTGCTCTCGCTCATCCCAGTCAAAGCTCTTCTCTGTCCTGGCTCCCCAATGGTGGAACCAGAAACACCCTAAAGTCAGGATAGCGGAATCCCAATGAATCTTCCAAAAACGTCTGAAGTCCTATCTCTTCAAAGAGTATCCCCCTCACCCCAAAACAATGTGGATATGTTCCCACCGTGAAGCATGGAGGAGGTGTGAAGGTGTGGGGGTGTTTTGCTGGGGACACTGTCTGTGATTTATTTAGAATTCAAGGCACACTTAACCAGCATGGCTACCACAGCATTCTGCAGTGATATGCCATCCCATCTGGTTTGGGCTTAGTGGGACAATAATTTGTTTTTCAACAGCACAATGACCCAACACACCTCCAGGCTGTGTAAGGGCTATTTGACCAAGGAGGAGAGTGATGGAGTGCTGCATCAGATGACCTGGCCTCCATAATCCCCTGACCTCAACCAATTGAGATGGTTTGGGATGAGTTGGACTGCAGAGTGAAGTAAAAGCAGCCAACAAGTGCTCAGCATATGTGGGAACTCCTTCAAGACTGTTGGAAAACCATTCCAGGTGAAGCTGGTTGAGAGAATGCCAATAGTGTGCAAAGCTGTCATCAAGGCAAACGGTGGCTACTTTGAAGAATCTCAAATATATTTGTTTAACACTTTTCTGGTTACTACATGATTCCATATGTGTTATTTTATAGTTTTGATATCTTCACTATTATTCTACAACGTAAAAAATAGTAAAAATAAAGAAAAACCCTTGAATGAGTAGTTGTGTCCAAACTTTTGACTGGTACCGTGTATCACAGGAGGCACCTTTAATTGAGGCGGGCTCATAGTAATGGCTGGAACGGAATTATGGTATGGTATCGGACTCATTAAACGCATGGTTTTAGTTGTTCGTCTTTAAGCTACCGTCAAATCCATTAAACGAAATAAAATGTTATTTGTCACATGCTTTGTAAACAGGTGTAGACAAATAACATGGCAATATACAGGGAGCACGAGTACCGAGTCCATGTGCAAGGGTACGAGGTAATTGAGGTAGCTACAGTGCATTCAGAAAGTATTCAGACCCCTTGCTTTTTCCACCTTTTGTTACGATACAGCCTTATTCTAAAATTGATGAAATTTCCAAACAATGAAATCTCCAAACAATACCACATAATGACAAAGCAAAAACAGTTTTTTTGAATTTTTGGGAAATTGATTAGAAATTAAAAACGGAAATATCACACTTATATAAGTATTCAGATCCTTTACTCAGTACTTTGTTGAAGCACATTTGGCAGCGATTACAGCCTCGAGTCTTGTCTTGGGTATGACACGACAAGCGTCATACCCAAGACATACCTGTATTTGGGAAGTTTCTCCCATTCTTCTTTGCAGATCCTCTCAAGCTCTGTCAGGTTAGATGAGGAGCGTCGCTGCACATCTTTTTTCAGGTCTCTCCAGAGATGTTCGATCGGGTTTAAGTCCGGGCTCTGGCTGGGCCACTCAAGGACATTCAGAGACTTTTCCCAAGACACTCCAGCGATGTCTTGGCTGTGTGCTTAGGGTCGGTGTCCTGTTGGAAGGTGAACATTTGCCCCAGTCTGAGGTCCTGAGCGCTTTGGAGCAGGACGCTTGTCATTCAGGCCAAAGAATTCAATCTTGGTTTCATCAGACCAGATAATCTTGTTGGTCTGAGAGTCCTTTAGGTGCCTTTTGGCAAACTCCAAGCGGGCTGGCATGTGCCTTTTACTGAGGAGTGGCTTGCGTCTGGCCACTATACCATAAAGACCTGATTGGTGGAGTGCTGCAGAGATGGTTGTCCTTCTGGAAGGTTATCCCATCTCCACAGAGGAACTCTGGAGATCTGTCAGAGTGACCATTGGGTTTTTGGTCACTTCCCTGACCAAGGAAGTCTTGGTCCTTCCAAACTTCTTCCGTCTAAGAATGATGGAGAACACTGTGTTCTTGGGGAACTTCAACGCTGCATACAGGTTTTGTTACCCTTCCCCAGATCTGTGCCTTGACACAATCCTGTCTCGGAGCTCTACGGACAATTCCTTCGACCTCATGGCTTGGTTTTTGCTCTGACATGCACTGTCAACTGTGGGACCTTATATAGACAGGTGTGTGCCTTTCCAAATCATGTCCAATCATTTTAATCTACCACAGGTGGACTCCAGTCAAGTTGTAGAAACATCTCAAGGACGATCAATGGAAACAGGATGCACCTGAGCTCAATTTCAAGTTTCATAGCAAAGGGTCTGAATACTTATGTAAATAAGGTATTTCTGTTCTGCATTTGTAATACATTTGCAAACATTTCTAGAAACCTGTTTTTGATTTGTCGTTATGGGGTATTGTGTGTAGATTGATAAGGACACTTTTTTATTTAATCCATTTTAGAATAAGGCTGTAACGTAACAAAATGTGGAAAAAGTCAAGGGGTCTGAATACTTTCCGAATACACTACCGTTCAAAAGTTTGGGGTCACTTAGAATTGTCCTTGTTTTCGAAAGGAAAGCAATTTTTTACATCAAATTGATCAGAAATACAGTGTAGACATTGTTAATGTTGTAAATGGCTATTGTAGCTGGAAACGGCTGATTTTTAATGGAATATCTACATAGGCGTACAGAGACCCATTATCAGCAACCATCAGTCCTGTGTTCCAATGGCACATTATGTTTGCTAATCCAATTTTATCATTTTAAAAGGCTAATTGATCATTAGAAAACCCTTTTGCAATTATGTTAGCACAGCTGAAAACTGTTGTGCTGGTTAAAGAAGCAATAAAACTGGCCTTCTTGAGACTAGTTGAGTATCTGGAGCATCAGCAATTGTGGGTTCGATTACAGGCTCAAAATGGCAAGAAACAAATAACTTTCTTCTGAAACTCGTCAGTCTATTCTTGTTCTGAGAAATGAAGTCTATTCCATGTGAGAAATTGTCAAGAAACAGCTCTTTGTAAATATTATGGTCTGCAGCTTATTATGAGGTATTGTAACTCAGCAACAACTCAAGACTTCCTTAACATTAGAGAGCACAAAACCAGCTGTTGTTCACAGAGACATGTCTCCATGTTCCCTCTATCTCTGAGGGTGTGTATTTTCACGGGAGAGTAGCCTCTCACTATATTGATTCATCTGGCTGGTGACTGTTGCTCCTTTTTAAAGCTGCAATATGTAATTTTTTGTGTGACCAAATTCACATAGAAATCGGAGTTATAGATCTGTCATTATTATTATATTTTACAGTCTTCTCCCATCACTGCAACTCCCGTACGGACTCAGGAGAGGCGAATATCGATAGCCATGCGTCCTCCGAAACACGATCGTGCCAAGCCGCACTGCTTCTTGACCCGGAAGCCAGCCGCACCAATGTGTCGGAGGAAACACTGTATAACTGCCGACTGTGTCAGCATGCATGCGCCCAGCCCACCACAAGAGTATCTAGAGTGCAATGGTACAAGGACATCCCGGCCGGCCAAACCCTCCCCTAACCCGGACGACATTGGCCAATTTTGCATCCCCTCATGTGTCTCCCAGTCACGGCCGGCTGCGACACAGACCGGGATCGAACCCAGATCTGTAGTGATGCCTCAAGCACTGCAGTGCCTTAGACCGCTGCGCCACTCGGGAGGCCTAGATCTGTCATTCTCATATAAAGCAAGTCTAAGAAGCGGTAGGTCTGTTCTGTGCGCAGTATTTATTTTCTTCCCGTTCTGAAGTTTCGTTTTTGCGTATTTTACTTTGAGTAGAATAGAGTAGAGTAGAGTGTAGAGTAGAGTAGAGTATTGTAGAGTAGAGAATATAGAGTAGAGTAGAGTAGAGACTATAGTAGAGTAGAGAGTTGAGTAGAGACTAGAGTAGAGTAGAGTAGAGTAGAGTAGAGTAGAGTAGAGTAGAGTAGAGTAGAGTAGAGCAGAGCAGAGCAGAGCAGAGTAGAGACTAGAGTAGAGATTAGTAGAATAGAGTAGAGTAGAGTGTAGAGTATAGTATAATAAAGTAGAGTAGAGAGTAGAGTAGAGTATTGTATAGTATTGTATAGTATAATAAAGTAGAGTAGAGAGTAGAGTAGAGTATTGTATAGTATTGTATAGTATTGTAGAGTAGAGTAGAGTAGAGTAGAGTAGAGTAGAGTAGAGTATTGTATAGTATTGTATAGTATTGTAGAGTAGAGTAGAGTAGAGATTAGAGTATTGTAGAGTAGAGACTAGAGTAGAGTAGAGCAGAGCAGAGCAGAGTAGAGTAGAGTAGAGCAGACTAGAGTAGAGTAGAGATGAGTAGAATAGAGTAGAGACTAGAGAAGAGTAGAGTAGAGTAGAGTGTTGTAGAGTAGATTAGACTAGAGTAGAATAGAGGCTAGAGACTAGAGACTAGAGACTAGAGTAGAGATTAGTAGAATAGAGTAGAGTAGAGTGGAGTAGAGTAGAGACTAGAGTAGAGTAGAATAAAGTAGAGTAGATTAGACTAGAGTAGAGTAGAGTAGAGTGGAGTAGAGTAGAGTAGAGACTAGACTAGAATAGAGACTGGAGTAGAGTAGAGACTAGAGTAGAGTAGACTAGAATAGAGAGTAGAGTAGAGTAGAGTAGAGTAGAGTAGAATAAAGTAGAGACTAAAATAGAGCAGATCAGAGTAAAGCAGAGTAGAGTAGAGTAGAGCAAAGTAGAATAAAGTAGAGACTAGACTAAAGTAGAGTAGAGCAGAGAAGAGCAGAGTTGCACAGCTTCATAGATCATTACTTTTCATCACACTGCTGGGGCTGAGGTGGGGAGACTATCTGAACACTGCTGGGGCTGAGGTGGGGAGACTATCTGAACACTGCTGGGGCTGAGGTGGGGAGACTATCAGAACACTGCTGGGGCTGAGGTGGGGAGACTATCAGAACACTGCTGGGGCTGAGGTGGGGAGACTATCAGAACACTGCTGGGGCTGAGGTGGGGAGACTATCTGAACACTGCTGGGGCTGAGGTGGGGAGACTATCTGAACACTGCTGGGGCTGAGGTGGGGAGACTATCTGAACACTGCTGGGGCTGAGGTGGGGAGACTATCTGAACACTGCTGGGGCTGAGGTGGGGAGACTATCAGAACACTGCTGGGGCTGAGGTGGGGAGACTATCAGAACACTGCTGGGGCTGAGGTGGGGAGACTATCAGAACACTGCTGGGGCTGAGGTGGGGAGACTATCTTAATACCTATCCTCAGTATTCTGTATCACATTTGCAGAGAGAATTAGAAATGTCACTTCTCAGAAGGTGCTCTGCTCTAGCCACTCACTGTGTCGCCCAATCCATATCCACAAGCAGATGTAAATGAGCTGTCAGATAAATCTGGCGCAACGCATCACTTTTCCTTTCTGAGACGTATGTTTTTGTTGTACCCTGTCGCTGCCCAAATAAACAGAGTAAATACAAATAAATAAATAGAGGAATTGTACATCCCATTTCTCTCTCCGCTTATCACTCCCTGAGCCCATAACGCCGCTGCTCTCTTAAAGGGGTACACACCCATTACACATGACGTCTCTATTTCACCATGCACATACCTACTCCTACAGACCTACAGACCTACTCCTGTACATAAACTCAGCAAAAAAAGAAACGCCCTCTCACTGTCAACTGTGTTTTTTTCAGCAAACTTAACATGTGTAAATATTTGTATGAACATAACAAGATTCAACAACTGAGACATAAACTGAACAAGTTCCACAGACGTGACTAACAGAAATTGTATAATGTGTCCCTGAACAAAGGGGGGGTCAAAATCAAAAGTAACAGTCAGTATGTGGTGTGGCCATCAGCTGCATTAAGTACTGCAGTGCATCTCAGTATGAAAATGTATGCACTCACTAACTGTAAGTCGCTCTGGATAAGAGCGTCTGCTAAATGACTAAAATTTAAAATGTAAATCTCCTCCTCATGGACTGCACCAGATTTGCCAGTTCTTGCTGTGAGATGTTACTCCACTCTTCCACCAAGGCACCTGCAAGTTCCCAGACATTTCTGGGGGGAATGGCCCTAGCCCTCACCCTCCGATCCAACAGGTCCCATACGTGCTCAATGGGATTGAGATCCGGGCTCTTCGCTGGCCATGGCAGAACACTGACATTCCTGTCTTGCAGGAAATCATACACAGAACGAGCAGTATGGCTGGTGGCATTGTCATGCTGGACGGTCAAGTCAGGATGAGCCTGCAGGAAGGGTACCACATGAGGGAGGAGGATGTCTACCCTGTAATGCACAGCGTTGAGATTGCCTGCAATGACAACAAGCTCAGTCCGATGATGCTGTGACACACCGCCCCAGACCATGACGGACCCTCCACCTCCAAATCGATCCCGCTCCAGAGTACAGGCCTCGGTGTAACGCTCATTCCTTCGATGATAAACGCGAATCCGACCATCACCCCAGGTGAGACAAAACCGCGACTCGTCAGTGAAGAGCACTTTTTGCAAGTCCTGTCTGGTCCAGCGACGGTGGGTTTGTGCCCATAGGAGACGTTGTTGCCAGTGGTGTCTGGTAAGGACCTGCCTTACACCAGGCCTACAAGCCCTCAGTCCAGCCTCTCTTAGCCTATTGCGGACAGTCTGAGAACTAATGGAGGGATTGTGCGTTCCTGGTGTAACTCGGGCAGTTGTTGTTGCCATCCTGTACCTGTCCCGCAGGTGTGATGTTCAGATGTACCGATCCTGTCCAGGTGTTGTTACATGTGGTCTGCCATTGCAAGGACGATCAGCTGTCCATCCTGTCACAGGCGTCTCACAGTACGGACATTGCAATTTATTGCCATGGCCACATCTGCAGTCCTCATGCCTCCTTGCAGCATGCCTAAGGCATGTTCACGCAGATGAGCAGAAAGGCCTCTTTAGTGTCCTAAGTTTTCATAACTGTGACCTTAACTGCCTACCATCTGTACATTTTAGTCATTTAGCAGATGCTCTTATCCAGAGCGACTTACAGTTAGTGAGTGCATACATTTTCTATCTTTTTTTCAAACTGGCCCCCCGTGGGAATCGAACCCTCAACCCTGGTGTTGCAAACGCCATGCTCTACCAACTGAGCTACACGGGACTGTAAGCTGTTAGTGTCTTAACGACCGTTCCACAGGTGCATGTTCATTAATTGTTTATGGTTCATTGAAAAAGCATGGGAAACAGTGTTCAAACCCTTTACAATGAAGATCCGTGAAGTTATTTGGGTTTTAACTAATTATGTTTGAAAGACAGGGTCCTGAAAAAGGGACGTTTCCTTTTTTTGTTGAGTTTAGATCACCACCTCTCTGAACAGAGATGCAATTTAAGCTAGCCCGCCAGCCCGAGGCTATCACTTTTCTAGACCGGGTCAGTGGAAAATGTGAATAATGTTCAGCTAGGGAAAATTGAAGTCTTTCAAATATCGTACGGCACTGATTTTGGACCCGATTATGGACCTGTGATCTACTATCCCAGCTGGCCAGGGCCCGAAATCCTTAAATCCCATCCCTGCTCTTAACAGGACACTGCTGTATCAACCCCAGTCTCCCGCACAAAGAATGGGATCTTTCACCTCAGTACCGCTCTGCTCCAGCCTCTCACTGTCGTAAAGATGGAAGGATGGGACCCTGAGAAATGGAGCAGATGCGTTGACGTCATCCACCCCCGTGCGACTGTACAAGCTGACTGTTGCATTGTGCGTGGGTGGCAACACGGTCATGGACAAACGTACCAAGCTGTTGTCCTTGTAGTCTGACATGGGGTCACACACTCATGCACGCACACTCACAGTCTGGCATGTGGTCAGGCACCATGGCACCGTCAGCACGTCTGACTCTCACTGCTGCAGTCTTCAAAATAAATTAGACCCTGCAGCTTACCTGAAATGGTGTGTGTGTGTGTGTGTGTGTGTGAGTGTGTGTGTGTGTGTGTATGTGTGTGTGTGTGTGTGTGTGTGTGTATGTGTGCGTGTGTGTGTGTGTGTGTGTGCGTGTGTGTGTGTGTGTGTGTGTGTGTGTGTGTGTGTGTGTGTGTGTGTGTGTGTGCGTGTGTGTGTGTGTGAGTGTGTGTGTGCGTGTATGTGTGTGTGGACGTGTTCAACTATACTTTCGGGGACCAGAAGTTCCTACAAGAATAGTAAACAAACAAATATTTGACCAACTGGGGTCACCCTGTTAGTCCCACAAGATCAAATTATATTTCTAGGGGGTTTAGGGTTATTTAAAATTAGGGTTAGGGTTAGAATGAGGTGAGCATTAGGAGCTAGGGTTAGTTTTAGGGTTAGGGATTGGCGCTAGGGTTAGGTTTAGGGTTTGGGTTAAGGTTAGGTTTTAGGGGTTAAGGTTAGGGTTAGGGTTAGGGTTAGGGTTAAGGTTATGGTTAGAGTTAGGGTAAGAATTAGGTTTAGGGGTTAGGGAAAATATGATTTTTATTGTGTGTGTATGTACTAGAACTTCCAATACACTGATTAATATAGGCGATGTAACCTATTGTTTACATTATGTGTGCTGAGGTATATGTTTTGGTTTGGGCTTTGGGTTGTATCAGAACATGTTCAACCATATATTATTTTAAAACAACAACTTTAAAAACATGATGTTCTGATTGTCACGGTTTCGGCCGAGGCTGCTCCTCCTCCTGGTTCGGGCAGGCTTCGGCGATCGCCGTCCCCGGAGTACTAGCTGCCACCGCTCTATGTTTCGTCATTCGATTGCTTTTGTCTGTCTGTATCACCTGTGTCCATTTGTGTGTTGATTGCGTGTCTTATAAGTTCCTTGTTTTGTTCTAGTATGATTGTGTGTTGTTAATTACTGCCACAGTGTCGGAGCTACGTCTTTGCTCCCTGTTTGTTTTGTGTTTTAGTGTTTACGCGTGTGCGTAATTCTCCCTCGCCTCTTTGTGTTTTTGAGGTCGGAGGTTTTCCTATTATACTTTGGACTATTAAATACTGTTGGACTTAACCTCAGTGTCCTGCGCCTGACTCCTCCACCACATCCACATCGGTTTAGTGACAGAACAACACACCACCATGGAGTCAGCAGGAACAGCGGCGGCACCCGAATCCCTGGAGGACCGGATCAACTACCAGGACACCATGATCCGGCAACTCGGGGCCGCCATGGAAGAGGTGTCCAACACTCTGCGCCGATTGGTGAATCGAGAGGTGCCCACGCACTCTTACAACATCCCATCACCAACGGCCAGTCCTCCTCTCTCAGCACCGGAACCCAGTGGCATTCGGCTCTCGCTCCCGAGGGCATATGACGGTTCTGCAGCCGGGTGTCAGGGATTCCTCCTGCAGGTGGAACTTTACCTTGCCACCATACACCCGGCGCCCTCGGGATACGAGAGCGTCTCTGCCCTCATCTCCTGTCTATCCGGCAAGGCGTTGGAGTGGGACAACGCCGAATGGAGGGGAATAGACGCCGCAACCATCACCTATGCGGAGTTCTCCCGCCGCTTCAGGGCTGTCTTCGATCATCCACCTGAGGGGAAAGCGGCGGGAGAGCGTCTATTCCACCTCCGACAGGGGAAGAGGAGCGCACAGGAGTTCGCACTGGAGTTCCGGACACTAGCGGCGGATGCGGGGTGGAATGAGAGGGCCCTCATCGACCACTACCGGTGTAGCCTACGAGAGGACGTTCGTCGTGAGCTGGCCTGCAGGGACACCAACCTGTCGTTCGACCAGTTGGTGGACATTTCCATCCGTCTAGACACCCTGCTGGCTACCCGCGGACGTCCCGAGTGGGGGTCGTCCATTCCACCCTCCAGCACTTCCGAGCCGATTCCCATGGAGCTCGGGGGTGCTGGTGCTAGAGAGAGGAGGAGAGGGAACCCAAGGGGGGCCATCCCCTGCACCACCTGTGGTCGTGGAGGACACACCGCGGCCAGGTGCTGGGGAGGGTCTCCTGGGAGAGGTGACAACAGGCCACGCACTGGGGAGTCATTTCAGGTGAGTAGGCGCCCCACTTACCCAGAGCTTTCTGTTGGTCACATGAGTATTCCTGTGAGATTTCCACAGGTGGCACCTCATTCCCAGCATAAGGCGCTAGTAGATTCAGGCGCAGCTGGGAACTTTATTGATCGGGCATTTTGTGGTAGGTTAGGAATTCCCCTTCGGCCGGTAGAAGCTCCATTTCCTGTCCACGCATTAGACAGCCGGCCGTTGGGGTCGGGTCTGATCAGGGATGTCACAGCACCACTGACGATGACGACGCAGGGGGGTCATGAGGAGATCATTCAGTTTTATCTGATTGACTCTCCTGCGTACCCCGTGGTGTTGGGCCTTCCCTGGTTAAGCACCCATGATCCTACCATAGCGTGGCAACAGAGGGCTCTTATGGAGTGGTCTGCCCAGTGTGTAGGGAGATGTCTAGGTGTTTCCGTAGGGGCGACCTCGGTAGAGAGTCCGAACCAAGTGCCCGCACTGCGCATTCCCCCTGAGTATGAGGATTTAGCACTCGTGTTTAGCAAATCGAGGGCAACACGGCTACCTCCTCATAGACAAGGGGACTGTGCGATAAATCTCCAGACAGGAGCAGCTCTTCCCCGGAGTCGTGTGTATCCCCTGTCTCAAGAGGAAACAGCGGCTATGGAGACTTACATAGCCGAGTCCTTGAAACAGGGATACATACGGTCCTCCACTTCCCCGGTCTCCTCGAGTTTCTTCTTTTGAAGAAGAAGGACGGGGGATTGCGCCCGTGTATTGATTACCGTAGTCTCAATCAGATCACAGTTAAATACAGTTACCCACTTCCACTGATTGCGACGATGACGGAGTCATTACGCGGAGCGCGGTTCTTCACAAAGTTGGATCTCAGGAGCGCGTACAATCTGGTGCGCATTAGGGAGGGGGATGAATGGAAAACAGCATTTAGCACCACCTCGGGTCATTACGAGTATCTCGTCATGCCATACGGGTTAATGAATGCTCCTTCAGTCTTCCAATCCTTTGTTGACGAGATTTTCCGGGACATGCATGGGCAGGGTGTAGTAGTTTACATCGACGACATCCTAGTGTATTCTTCTACACGAGCCGAGCATGTAGCCCAGGTGCGCCGAGTGTTGAGAAGACTGTTGGAGCATGACTTGTATGTCAAGGCAGAGAAATGCCTGTTCTTCCAGGAGTCCGTCTCCTTTTTGGGTTATCGGTTGTCCGCGTCTGGCGTGGAGATTGAGGTAGACCGGGTATCGGCCGTGCGTAATTGGCAAACTCCAACCACTGTAAAAGAGGTGCAGCAGTTCTTGGGTTTTGCTAATTGCTACCGGAGGTTTATTCGGGATTTTGGACAGGTTGCAGCTCCCATTACGTCCCTGCTAAAGGGGGGTCCGGTTCGTTTGCAGTGGTCGGCTGAGGCGGACAGGGCATTTGTCAAACTAAAGAACCTGTTCACCTCGGCTCCTGTGCTGGCGCATCCGGATCCCTCTTTACCATTCCAAGTAGAGGTAGACACGTCCGAGACCGGTATTGGGGCAGTTCTGTCACAACGGTCCGGCACGCCACCTAAACTCCGCCCCTGTGCGTTCTACTCCAAGAAGCTCAGCTCGGCGGAGCGTAACTATGATGTTGGGGACAGGGAGCTGTTAGCCGTAGTCCAGGCCCTAAAGGTGTGGAGGCATTGGCTTGAGGGGGCTCAACACCCTTTCCTCATTCTGACTGATCACCGTAACCTGGAGTACATCCGGGCAGCTAGGAGATTGAACCCTCGTCAGGCTAGGTGGAACATGTTCCTAACCCGGTTCGTTTTTAAGATCACATACATCCCTGGGTCCCAGAATGGTAAGGCAGACGCCCTGTCCCGGCGGTATGACACAGAGGAGAGGTCCAACGAGCCTACTTCCATATTGCCGGAGTCTTGTTTGGTGGCTCCGGTGGTATGGGAGGTCGATGCGGAAATCGAGCGGGCACTGCGTACCGACCCTACTCCCCCCGAGTGTCCTGTGGGGCGGACGTACGTTCCGCTCGAGATTCGTGATCGACTGATTTATTGGGCTCATACATCACCCTCCTCTGGACATCCAGGTATTGGCCGGACCGTGCACTGTCTTAGCATGAAATACTGGTGGCCAACGTTAGCTAGGGATGTGAGGGTTTATGTCTCCTCCTGCTCGGTGTGTGCCCAGTGTAAGGCGCCTAGACATTTGCCCAGGGGTAAGCTACATCCCCTGCCCGTTCCACAACGACCATGGTCCCACCTATCGGTGGATTTCGTAACCGATCTTCCCCCCTCCCAGGGGAATACCACCATTTTGGTCGTTGTGGATCGGTTTTCCAAGGCCTGTCGTCTCCTTCCCATGCCGGGTCTCCCTACTGCCCTACAAACCGCTGAGGCCCTATTTACCCATGTTTTCCGGCACTATGGGGTCCCCGAGGATATAGTGTCTGACCGAGGTCCCCAGTTCACCTCCAGAGTTTGGGGGGCGTTCATGGAACGGTTGGGGGTCTCGGTAAGCCTTACCTCGGGGTACCACCCAGAGAGCAATGGGCAGGTGGAACGTGTCAACCAGGATGTGGGTAGGTTTTTGAGGTCCTATTGCCGGGACCGGCCGGAGGAGTGGTCTAGGTTCATCCCCTGGGCAGAGATGGCCCAGAACTCTCTCCGCCACTCCTCCACCAATTTAACACCTTTCCAGTGTGTTTTAGGTTATCAGCCGGTCCTGGCACCATGGCACGAGAGCCAGATCGAGGCCCCTGCGGTGGACGAGTGGATTCGGCGCTCGGAGGAGACGTGGGACGCTGCCCATGTCCATCTGCAGCGTGCCATCCGTCAACAAAAGGCGAGCGCCGACCGCCACCGCAGTGAGGGACCGGTGTACGCACCGGGAGATCGAGTCTGGCTCTCGACTCGAAACCTGCCCCTCCGCCTGCCCTGCCGGAAGCTGGGTCGGCGGTTTGTGGGGCCCTTCAAAGTCCTGAGAAGATTGAACAAGGTGTGTTACAGGTTACAACTGCCTATAGAGTATAAAAATATTAACCCCTCGTTCCATGTGTCTCTTCTCAGGCCGGTGGTAGCTGGCCCACTCCAAGAAGATGAGATAGGAGAGACCCCTCCGCCCCCTTTGGACATCGAGGGGGCCCCGGCGTACAGGGTCCGGACCATCTTGGACTCGAGGCGCCGGATGAGTGGTCTCCAGTATCTCGTGGAGTGGGAGGGGTACGGTCCGGAGGAACAGTGCTGGGTGCCCAGGAGGGACATACTCGATCCATCCCTCCTGACTGAGTTTCACCATGGGCATCCCACGCGCCCGGGTCCGCGTCCTCCTGGCCGTCCCCGAGGCCGGGGTCGGCGCACGGCTGGAGCCGCGCGTCAAGGGGGGGGGTACTGTCACGGTTTCGGCCGAGGCAGCTCCTCCTCCTGGTTCGGGCAGGCTTCGGTGATCGCCGTCCCCGGAGTACTAGCTGCCACCGCTCTATGTTTCGTAATTCGATTGCTTTTGTCTGTCTGTATCACCTGTGTCCATTTGTGTGTTGATTGCGTGTCTTATAAGTTCCTTGTTTTGTTCTAGTATGATTGTGTGTTGTTGATTACTGCCACAGTGTCGGAGCTACGTCTTTGCTCCCTGTTTGTTTTGTGTTTTAGTGTTTACGCGTGTGCGTAATTCTCCCTCGCCTCTTTGTGTTTTTGAGGTCGGAGGTTTTCCTATTATTACTTTGGACTATTAAATACTGTTGGACTTAACCTCAGTGTCCTGCGCCTGACTCCTCCACCACATCCACATCGGTTTAGTGACACTGATGTATGTGTGATAGTTACGTCTGTTCCATCCTGTCTGCATCACAGCGGAGTGATGCCTGTCCTTGGCTAACCAGGAATTGGATATTACTCAGGAGCAGTGTGAAGCAAGGGGTCCCCACTGGGCAAAAACTGGTTGAATCAACATTGTTTCCACGTCATTTCAACCAAAAAACTCAATGTAATGATGTTGAATCAATGTGGAAAACTGATTGGGTTTGCAAAAAGTCATCAACATATGGGAATTTCATATTTTTTTAACCTAACGTTTAACGTAAATCCAATTACACGCTGACATTTTTTGTTGATTTCACTTTGAATTCACGTTAGTTGACAACTCAACCAAAAGTAAATCAAAACTAGACTTTGAACTGACGTGTGTACCCAGTGGGTCTCTGTTGATCATAATCATTTAGTCACCATTCTCCATTGGTCCACCAGCAGAGACAAGAAGGCCTCGGACACAAATTGGTTGTCAGCAGTAAGGAAAGGAGGAGGTAGGTTGTCATCCAAATGGTACCCATTCCTCATATAGTGCACTACTTTTGACCAGGGCCCATAGGCTGCCATTTAGGACATACCCGTACTACTGTACAACTCATATATGTAAACATGAACTGAACGGATGGTCAGTTTACTCAATCCCATCCAATTAGAAATGAAAACTCTACTCCGAAAGGACTACTTAGCAATGACTCTTGAGCAAGGCACTTAACCCTAATTGCTCCTGTAAGTCGCTCTGGATAAGAGCGTCTGCTAAATGACTAAAATGTAAATGTAAATGACTACTCTACTCTGAAAGGACTACTTAGAGATGACTACTCTACTCTGAAAGGACTACTTAGAGATGACTACTCTACTGCGAAAGGACTACTTAGAGATGACTACTCTACTCTGAAAGGACTACTTAGAGATGACTACTCTACTCTGAAAGGACTACTTAGTGATGACTACTCTACTCTGAAAGGACTACTCAGAGATGACTACTCTACTCTGAAAGGACTACTTAGAGATGACTACTCTACTCTGAAAGGACTACTTAGAGATTAAAACTCTACTCTGAAAGGACTTCTTAGAGATGACTACTCTACTCTGAAAGGACTACTTAGAGATGACAACTCTACTCTGAAAGGACTACTTAGAGATGACTACTCTACTCTGAAAGGACTACTTAGAGATGACTACTCTACTCTGAAAGGACTACATAGAGATGACTACTCTACTCTGAAAGGACTACTTAGAGATGACTACTCTACTCTGAAAGGACTACTTAGAGATGACTACTCTACTCTGAAAGGACTACTTAGAGATGACTACTTTACTCTGAAAGGACTACTTAGTGATGACTACTCTACTCTGAAAGGACTACTTAGAGATGACTACTCTACTCTGAAAGGACTACTTAGAGATGACTAATCTACTCTGAAAGGACTACTTAGAGATGACTACTCTACTCTGAAAGGACTACTCAGAGATGACTACTCTACTCTGAAAGGACTACTTAGAGATGACTACTCTACTCTGAAAGGACTACTCAGTGATGACTACTCTACTCTGAAAGGACTACTTAGAGATGACTACTCTACTCTGAAAGGACTACTTAGAGATGACTACTCTACTCTGAAAGGACTACTTAGAGATGACTACTCTACTCTGAAAGGACTACTTAGAGATGACTACTTTACTCTGAAAGGACTACTTAGTGATGACTACTCTACTCTGAAAGGACTACTTAGAGATGACTACTCTACTCTGAAAGGACTACTTAGAGATGACTACTCTACTCTGAAAGGACTACTTAGAGATGACTACTCTACTCTGAAAGGACTACTTAGAGATGACTACTGTACTCTGAAAGGACTACTTAGAGATGACTACTCTACTCTGAAAGGACTACTCAGTGATGACTACTCTACTCTGAAAGGACTACTTAGAGATGACTACTCTACTCTGAAAGGACTACTTAGAGATGACTACTCTACTCTGAAAGGACTACTTAGAGATGACTACTGTACTCTGAAAGGACTACTTAGAGATGACTACTCTACTCTGAAAGGACTACTTAGAGATGACTACTGTACTCTGAAAGGACTACTCAGAGATGACTACTCTACTCTGAAAGGACTACTTAGAGATGACTACTGTACTCTGAAAGGACTACTCAGAGATGACTACTCTACTCTGAAAGGACTACTCAGAGATGACTACTGTACTCTGAAAGGACTACTTAGAGATGACTACTCTACTCCGAAAGGACTACTTAGAGATGACTACTGTACTCTGAAAGGACTACTTAGTGATGACTACTGTACTCTGAAAGGACTACTTAGTGATGACTACTGTACTCTGAAAGGACTACTTAGAGATGACTACTGTACTCTGACAGGACTACTTAGAGATGACTACTCTACTCTGAAAGGACTACTTAGAGATGACTACTCTACTCTGAAAGGACTACTTAGAGATGACTACTCTACTCTGAAAGGACTACTTAGAGATGACTACTCTACTCTGAAAGGACTACTTAGAGATGACTACTCTACTCTGAAAGGACTACTTAGAGATGACTACTCTACTCTGAAAGGACTACTTAGAGATGACTACTCTACTCTGAAAGGACTACTTAGAGATGACTACTCTACTCTGAAAGGACTACTTAGAGATGACTACTCTACTCTGAAAGGACTACTTAGAGATGACTACTCTACTCTGAAAGGACTACTTAGAGATGTCTACTCTACTCTGAAAGGACTACTTAGAGATGACTACTCTACTCTGAAAGGACTACTTAGAGATGACTACTTTACTCTGAAAGGACTACTCAGTGATGACTACTCTACTCTGAAAGGACTACTTAGAGATGACTACTCTA
This sequence comes from Coregonus lavaretus, assembly GCF_964263955.1. Taxonomy (NCBI): domain Eukaryota; kingdom Metazoa; phylum Chordata; class Actinopteri; order Salmoniformes; family Salmonidae; genus Coregonus; species Coregonus lavaretus. The sequence goes on along the minus strand of NW_028158830.1, from coordinate 5,283 downwards.
CTCTGAAAGGACTACTTAGAGATGACTACTGTACTCTGAAAGGACTACTTAGAGATGACTACTCTACTCTGAAAGGACTACTTAGAGATGACTACTGTACTCTGAAAGGACTACTTAGAGATGACTACTCTACTCTGAAAGGACTACTCAGAGATGACTACTGTACTCTGAAAGGACTACTTAGAGATGACTACTCTACTCTGAAAGGACTACTTAGAGATGACTACTCTACTCTGAAAGGACTACTTAGAGATGACTACTCTACTCTGAAAGGACTACTTAGTGATGACTACTCTACTCTGAAAGGACTACTTAGAGATGACTACTCTACTCTGAAAGGACTACTTAGAGATGACTACTCTACTCTGAAAGGACTACTCAGAGATGACTACTCTACTCTGAAAGGACTACTTAGAGATGACTACTCTACTCTGAAAGGACTACTTAGAGATGACTACTCTACTCTGAAAGGACTACTTAGAGATGACTACTCTACTCTGAAAGGACTACTTAGAGATGACTACTCTACTCTGAAAGGACTACTTAGAGATGACTACTCTACTCTGAAAGGACTACTTAGAGATGACTAATCTACTCTGAAAGGACTACTTAGAGATGACTACTCTACTCTGAAAGGACTACTTAGAGATGACTACTCTACTCTGAAAGGACTACTTAGAGATGACTACTCTACTCTGAAAGGACTACTTAGAGATGACTACTGTACTCTGAAAGGACTACTTAGTGATGACTACTCTACTCTGAAAGGACTACTCAGAGATGACTACTCTACTCTGAAAGGACTACTTAGAGATGACTACTGTACTCTGAAAGGACTACTTAGAGATGACTACTCTACTCTGAAAGGACTACTTAGAGATGACTACTCTACTCTGAAAGGACTACTTAGAGATGACTACTCTACTCTGAAAGGACTACTTAGAGATGACTACTCTACTCTGAAAGGACTACTTAGAGATGACTACTGTACTCTGAAAGGACTACTTAGTGATGACTACTCTACTCTGAAAGGACTACTTAGAGATGACTACTCTACTCTGAAAGGACTACTTAGAGATGACTACTGTACTCTGAAAGGACTACTTAGAGATGACTACTCTACTCTGAAAGGACTACTTAGAGATGACTACTCTACTCTGAAAGGACTACTTAGAGATGACTACTCTACTCTGAAAGGACTACTTAGAGATGACTACTCTACTCTGAAAGGACTACTTAGAGATGACTACTGTACTCTGAAAGGACTACTTAGAGATGACTACTCTACTCTGAAAGGACTACTTAGAGATGACTACTCTACTCTGAAAGGACTACTTAGAGATGACTACTCTACTCTGAAAGGACTACTTAGAGATGACTACTCTACTCTGAAAGGACTACTTAGAGATGACTACCGGTACTCTACTCTGAAAGGACTACTTAGAGATGACTACTCTTGTCCTAAATTCATCAGTAAGGAGAGAAAGTGGTGGTACAGTGAACCTGCTGATTATCTTGTCTATGTAAAGTTACTTTGGGTGTCTTGAAATTTTTTATTATAATTACTATTATAATTATGATTATTATAAGCAGAGAGGTGAGTGGTGCCCTAAAGACTGTACTGTAAAAGTAATCTCTGAATGGATGGTAGTTTACCCATGGTAGTTTACCCATGGTTGTTTACCCATGGTAGTTTACCCATGGTAGTTTACCCATGGTAGTTTACCCATGGTTGTTTACCCATGGTAGTTTACCCATGTCTCATGAGGGGAGAGTGGTACTCTATATTTACAACTCATCTCAGTAAATATGAATGGATTGTTGTTGTTGAAATGACTACTTAGACATAACGACTTGTACTAGGAAGGAAGACCGTGTAAATGCCTATTGCGTCTCCTTAATTAATTGTGTCCCCTGCTCTAGCGTCTGCACAACTCATCTCTGTAAACATGAATGTATCGGATGGACGGACATTTCAAATTGAATAGATCCAATTTAAAATGTCTACTCTGAAATGGCTACTTAAAGGAAATGGCTTCCTTGAAATGAATACTCATACCGAGAGGACAATGTAAATGCATATACAGTGTCTTCAGAAATTATTAACACCTCTTCAATTTTTCCACATTTTGTTGCGTTACAGCATGAATTTAAAATGGATTAAATTGAGATGTTTTGTCATTGGCCTACACACAATACCCCATCATCATAATGTTTTCTAAATGTTTACAAATAATGAAAAAAAATGAAAAGCTTTAATGTTTTGAGTCAATAAGTATTCAACCCCTTTGTTATGGTAAGCCTAAATAAGTCCAGGAGTTAAAATGTGCTTAACAAGTCACATAATATGTTGCAGGAACTCACTCTGTGTGCAATAATAGTGTTTAAAAGATTTGTTTTATGACTACCTCATCTGTGTACCCCACACATGCAATTATCTGTAAGGTCCATCAGTCGAGCAGTGAATTTCAAACACAGATTCAACCACAAAGACCAGGGAGTTTTTCCAATGCCTTGCGAAGAAGGGCACCTATTGGTATATGGGTAAAAAAATAAAAAAGCAGACATTGAATATCCCTTTGAGCATGGTGAAGTTATTAATTACACTTTGGATGGTGTTTCAACACACCCAGTCGCTACAAAGATACAGGCGTTCTTCCTAACTCAGTTGCTGGAGAGGAAGGAAACCTCTCAGGGATTTCACCATGAGGCCAATGGTGACTTTAAAACAGTTACAGAGTTTAATGGCTGTGATAGGAGAAAACTGACGATGGATCAACAACATTGTAGTTACTCCACAATACTAACCTAATTGACAAAGTGAAAAGAAGGAAGCCTGTACATAATACAAATATTCCAAAACATGCATCCTGTTTGCAACAAGGCACTAAAGTAATACTGCAAAAATGTGGTAAAGCAGTTAACATTTTGTCCTGAGTACAAGGTGTTATGTTTGGGGCAAATCCAATACAACACATTACTGAGTACTGTGTATACTTGTAATCGTTAAGGAGCTTTTCAGGATAACAAATAAATGGAATGGAGCTAAGCACAGGCAAAATCCTAGAGGAAAACCTGGTTCAATCTGATTTCAACCAGACACTGGGAGATGAATTCACCTTTCAGCAGTACAATAACCTAAAACACATGGTCAAATCTACATTGGAGTTGCTTACCAAGAAGACAGTGAATGTTCCTGAGTGGCCGAGTTACAGTTTAGAATTAAATCTACTTAAAAATCTATGTCAAGACCTGAAAATGGTCGTCTAGCAATGATCAACAACCAAATTCACAGACCTTGAAGAATTGGCAAATGTTGCACAATCCAGGTGTGGAAAGCTCTTAGAGACTTATCCAGTAAAACTCACAGCTGTAATCGCTGCCAAAAGTGCTTCTACAAAGTATTGACTTAGGGGTGTGAATACTTACGTAAATGAGATATTTCTGTATTTCATTTTTAATACATTTGCAAAAATGTCTAAAAACATGTTTTCGCTTTGTCATTATGGGGTATTGTGTGTAGATGAGTGAGATTTTTTAAAATTCATTTTAAATTCAGGCTAATAACACAATAAATACAATACTAATTAATTACTAATACAATAAAATGTGGAATAAGTCAAAGGGTATGAAAACTTTCTGAAGGCACTATAAGTGCCTTGTTAATCAAATGTTATGGTATTAGGGATTGTTGTCGACATCATGAACATTAAAACTATGAACATGAAAAACGACGACGAGCATCATAATTCTAAAAGAGATGGATCTTTTTTTATACACATTAAACTTCCGAGATGTGATAAGCAATAAAACGTTGGAACAAATAGGCCCTATACACGGCCTCGCTGGTGTTCAGAGTAGAATGGCTTCTTCTCCTATCATTAAACTAACAGATTAGATTTGGGTTCCACATGACAAATTAAATGTAATTTATTTTGCCGGCTGGCTGATGGTAGAGATTGGATTTCTGTTGGCCTCTCTGTAGGAAATGTACAGTGAAGCATTAGCCAAACAAATACACAACAATTTCTAAGGGTTGATCCAGACCGAGGCTGTGTACCGGTACGTTGCCTCAAATATGTTTTCAGGTTGTGAGCTCCACTAAGAAAACAGCAAAACAATTAGGTTAGTTCTCTTTTTGATAACAACAATAGCAACAACAACAACAACAAACCATTGTCAACAACAACAACAACAAAAAAATAGATGTATACATCTTAACTTCTGCTGATAATGATCTGTATACTTGGTGGTATGCTTACATGTTGAGTAGTAAAGATAAGGATGCATAGATGTTTTTGAAAATACCTCCTGTGTGGCGCAGCGGTCTAAGGCACTGCATCTCAGTGCTTGAGGCATCACTACAGACCCCCTGGTTCGATTCCAGGCTGTATCACAACCGGCTGTGATTGGGAGTCCCATAGGGCGGTGCACAATTGGCCCAGCGTCGTCCAGGTTTGGCCGGTGTAGGCCGTCATTGTAAATAAGAATTTGTTCTTAACTGACTTGCCTAGTTAAATAAAGGAAAAAATTAAAAATTAAATAAAGTATGTGATGATTGAATTGATTGATTATCTAATAAATGTGTCACCATACCAGCAAGAGATTGAATGACCAGTGAGTTTAAATCACTTATAAGAGAGTGTCAGAGAGATTGTGAATAATGTCCCCAACAGGAGAGGTGTGGTACAGGAAACACACACTACACTACGGTGCCAAACATGGTCAACAGATGGTGAACAACAGCACTACCAACGCAATATCACACTGAGGTCAGACAGAGAGAGAGGGGGGAGGGAGAGAGTGGAGGGAGGGAGGAAAAAGAGATGGAGAGGGAGGGTCTGACTGAAAAGACACTAGATAAACATTTCATTTGTTGTAGTAATCCCTAGGTGGCTGTTGCGTAATGGTGTTTGTTTTAACATGGTTCCTAATGTTCCTACACCCCACTCTCCCCATTCACTCTTCACTGTTTCCTTATTCAATACTCTCTCTTCTCTCTCCCTCCCTCTCCATTCCTCCTTTCATTCTCTCCCTCCCCCTTCACCCTCTCCCTCTCCTCTTCTGATCTGGCACTGCAGCAAGAAGGTGCGGGGTGAATCGTTGTACATGCATGGTGGGCGCACAGGGAGATGCTGGCTGTTGCTTAGCTAGGAGCTGGTTCAGTAAAGTGGACCAGAGAAACAGACGTCCTGAGAAACACAGGGAGATGCTGGCTGTTGCTTAGGTAGGAGCTGGTTCAGTAAAGTTGACCAGAGAAACAGACGTCCTGAGAAACACAGG
>NW_028158831.1:0-11549 GCF_964263955.1 Coregonus lavaretus | reverse complement strand
GAGCCAGCAGGGTTTTTCACGCTCTGATGACCGGGTGCAGATCAGTTATAGTAAATCAGTAAAATAAATGACTTGTTAAAACTTAAACTTCCCTTCAGAATGCCAAGTCTCCCCAGGCTACTTCTTATACTTCTACTGATTAGTGTATGCATAGACACACACATTATGATGTGTGTGTGTGTGTGTGTGTGTGTATGTGTGCATGCGTGTGTATGTGTGATATTAAAGTATTGGGATTTGGTGTCATATCACAAACCCCACCCACCAAGTAGTTGCAATTCATTACTTCAAATTCCATATTAATCCTTATTCATCCTAATCTTTGCAAAATCTCTCTCTCTCTCTCTCTCTCTCTCTCTTTCTCGCTCTCTCTTCTCTCTCTTTCTCTCTCTCCCATTTTCCCTCCCTACTCCCCCCCCTCTCTCTCTCTCTCTCTCTCTCTCTCTCTCTCTCTCTCTCTCTTTCTCTCTCTCCCATTTTCCCTCCCTACTCCCCTCCCCCTCTCTCTCCCCTCTCTCTCTCTCTCTCTCTCTCTCTCTCTCTCTCTCTCTCTCTCTCTCTCTCTCTCTTCTCTCTCTCCCATTTTCCCTCCATACTCCCCTCCCTACTCCCCTCCCCCTCTCTCTCCCCTCTCTCTCTCTGAGCAGGTATTTGACTGACTGATGTTGTGTGAGCCATATGGTGTAACTCAGAGAGTAAATCAGTATGGGTGAACTTCTCACAAGACTCAGAGAGGAAAGAGGAACAGAAAGGGATCATCTATATTATACAATTAAAGTCTAAAGCTGTAATTCTCTTTGCCTAATAGGCTAGTAGAACAGTAAGTTATTCTAGGGACACTGGAACACATTTCCTGAACAGCCTGGCAAGGAGTTGGCGTGTAACCCTTTGTGTTTGTGTGTGTGTGTGTGTGCGTGCGTGCGCGTGTTTGTGTGTGTGCGTGCGTGCAAGCATCCATGCGTCCGTGTGTGTGTGTGCAGTGGCAGCATGGTGTTAGTAGACCAGTAAACTGCTCAACACCAAGAGAACAGCAGGTAAGCTGGTTAGGAGGGGATTGGTGCCAACCATAGAATTAGGAATTAGAACTGGTTGCTAACAAACAGAGGAACCCTTTCTGACCTCCACCTCATACTCACAAACCCTTTACCTTAGACACACACACATCTCACCCTGTTTGATTGATTTACACATGTTTTCGATTGCTAACAAGCATTGTTCAATACTGCGGATACATGTGCAAAACTCTAAATACAGTTATCAAAACAACATGCAACTTGGCAATGCACATCATACATGTCTCAAAAGCGAATCTTTCTACCAAATGAAAGCTAACAGTCTCTCACGACATGCACACTTTGTCATTCATAGTATCATGACCTACACAACTCTAAAAACAGCTACCACTTGTAAATGTGTCAATTTGTCTTTAATTTCACATTTTTTTTGATGAACCAACAGTCATTTTTACAAAATAAGAGTGGCAAACCTGTACAGTATAGAATGTCCTGCAAGATATGTAAAGAAATAAAGCAGAAAGGCTGCAATATGCTTCAATACAATTTACTGTATTTTTGCAAATTACTGTATTTTGCATTTTGCAGAGTAATTCCAAAATACACAAAAAATAAATAATTCCAGCACTGTTAAACAAACAAAAAGTGTATACACACTATGAATATGCATAGCATATTGTCCAAATGTAACAATGCTAGTCAACCCTGTCTGCTGCATTGGGCCACAAGTTCTCATCCACATCACACCGTATGGCCTCTCACGCAATACACCTGGGAAAGAATCTCTTTGCATGCCTGATCCATCCCTGGCAATCTTCTGCAGAGATATCCAGGCATCCTGCATTCAGTGACATTTGATCATGTGGATGGTGGTCATAAACTTTCCACCTCCATGAGGAAAATAATTATTCTATGGGGTTGAGGAAGGGAGAGTAAGGGGGAGGCAAAGTGACACCATCCCGTGATGGGCTGCAAACCACTCTGTGACTGCATGGGAGTGGTGAAATGCCACATTGTCCCATACAATCACCCAGGTTTACATATTTCTTCTGACTTGCCCTCTTTCTTCACCTGGCAAAAGCATTCCATAGAGGTCGCTCTGTGTTGTATGGCCCAATTAGTGGTTTATGTAACAGCAATCCTTCAGAGGATATTGCGGCACACATTGTGATGTTGGCACCCCTCTGGCCCAGGACATTCACTGTTGCTCTTTTCCCAATCACATTCCTTCCACGTCGGCGTGTTTTGGCCATGTTAAAACCAGCCTCATCCACAAAGACGAACATGTGGGGTGTTGGCTTCAAGCTCCATGCACTCTAAAATATTGTAAATCTACAGGGCAACATAATAGTTATTCTATAACAGTAGTTTACATTACAGTATACTGTAACTGAAATCACTGCTGAGTGTGCAGTGCTCTGGTGGGTTTTGTTTACAGTAAAAACAGTACTGTATTACAGGATATAGACATCTTACCTGGACATATTAGTACCGGAGTTCCTTGACACGATCAGAGTTCCTCTCAAAGGGAACAGTGTACACCTGCTTCATGCTGATATGATGCTTTGTCAAGACTCTAGCAGTGGTTGTCGCGCTTACACTTTCAACATTTTGCAATGTATTATTGTCTGCCAACACTCTCTCTTGAATTTCTCTGAGTTTTATGGCACTGTTGCTAATGACCATGTCAACAATTACAGCTTCCTGCTGAGCAGAGAAAATCCTACCTCTCCCCCCTCCATTTGGTAACCGTTGGGTCCTTAAACAGAAATAAAATTACACACAAGTGGTTTGGAGAGCTTTTGCTTGATTTACTACTCTACAGTAATATTCAGTACAGTTAGATGCCCATGCAGAATGCATATCTTACCTGTTAGTTTGCTGGAAGATTCTTATAATAGATGGCACAGTTGAGCATTGCAAATTTGGCTGCACTCTGAGACCAGCATCTCTCATTGATAGACCATGATTGACAACATGATCAATGATTGTAGCCCTTATCTCATCTGACACTACAACTCTGGGTCTTCCCCTCAGTCGTCTTCCATGACAGATACGTAATCCTCTGCCTCTCCCGGCAACTCTTCCACCTCTGTAAGCCACTACACGATCTCTGGATGGGTCCATGTTTATGTAAAATATATTCCAAAGATGTCCCCTTTTGTAGAGATGGTAATGACATAAAAATGGAATACACCTGGGTAGGTCTTCAGTTACGTAATGTAGAATGAAAATCAGCTGTGAATAATTAAGAGTTATTATTTCTATTTTGCTTTTACTGTAGCAATGTAAAAAATTGCAGTCTAATTCAATTTTCAGTAGCTTTTGAACTTGAGTTCAACAGTTTTGATAAGGGTATCTTAACATTTGCAAAATGGTCTGTAGATACATAGTGTTTTGTTGGTAAATGTGTTTTTGTAAGACAAGTATTTATGTAATTTGAAAGATGCTGTCATTGAATGTATTTTGTGTCAAAGCAATGACAAATGATCAACAGGTTTCCACATAGTGTTGTTGTATTTAGAGTTTTACACATGTATCCGCAGTATTGAACAATGCTTGTTAGCAATGAAAAAAACTGTATTTTATTTGCCAAATTCAAAACACAATACAATTACAAATGTGGATACAATGCATTAAAAAAAACATTGTTGAGGATAACACAATACTTTTTTTTTGTATTTCCATTGTGATCCTCTTCAAACATTAAACATGTTACACATTCCCAGCTAAAGGCTGAATTGCTGTAAACATCACATGGTCAATATAATTCAACAACTGTGTAAAGACCAAAACATTACACATCCTACAGATGACATGGTTGCTCTCCTTGGGAATAGCTTGCAGAACTAGATACACAGATCATGACACACCTCACCCATTTACCTCTTCACCTAACCCACGCACACAAACACACATGCAGCCTCTCTCCACCCCATCTCTTCTCTTCCTCTCTCCACCCCATCTCTTCTCTTCATCTCTCCACCCCATCTCTTCTCTTCCTCTCTCCACCCCATCTCTTCTCTTCCTCTCTCCACCCCATCTCTTCTCTTCCTCTCTCCACCCCATCTCTTCTCTTCATCTCTCCACCCCATCTCTTCTCTTCCTCTCTCCACCCCATCTCTTCTCTTCCTCTCTCCACCCCATCTCTTCTCTTCTCTTCATCTCTCCACCCCATCTCTTCTCTTCCTCTCTCCACCCCATCTCTTATCTTCCTCTCTCCACCCCATCTCTTCTCTTCCTCTCTCCACCCCATCTCTTCTCTTCCTCTTTCCTCATCATGTCTTCTCTGCCTCTCCCTCCATCCACTCATAACTTCATCCATCTGCTGCTTCAACCACTGTTCTCTCCATCTCCTCTCTTTTGTTCACCCCTTACCCCTCTGTCCCTCAGCCTCAGAGTAGTTTCGCCCCTGCCACTCTGTGTCTGTTTGTATTGACTTCATGTCCCAGCCCATGTCTCCCAGTGTTCTCCACATGTAGTATAAGTACCTCTGCTCTTCTCCTTGACCGAGCCTGTCTGAACCAAACTTTACAGCATCCTGCTGTGACTTTGTTCAAGGAGTATGTTTGGTCACATCGTGTGTCAGAAAAGAGGCTTGCTCTCTTTGTGTTTTCCAGTACACATCCCCTGTCTGTGGGGGAGGGGAGGGATGAGGGGGGTCAGACAACTCTTTACCCTCCCAGTTGTTGGCCAGTTAAACCGTTCCACAGGTGAAGCAGAGGGCCAGCCTGCCTTCCTGCCTGCCTGTCTTCTTCAGGCTTGGGGGCCGAAGGCGGGCAGAGGATTGTCCTTGTCTGGGCACGTCTCTGAGGCCACGGTCGGGCACAGCCCCTCTCCTCCTCCCTGGTTCCCTCTCTCCTTTCCTCCACCTCTTTTCCTCCTCTCCGCTTTTCTGTCTCACCTGGGCGTCCGAGCACCTCCGGCCAGAGGGGATTAAGGTGAGGGAATCTCTAACACACACAAACACACATGCACGTAGGAATGCATACACATACACATAGGAATTCACACACACACACACACACACCTCCTGCTTTCTCACACCAGGCCCTCTAATCACAAGGTGTAAAGGGAACCCGTCGACTTTGGACCACGCGCATTACATTTAATACGGCCCCCACACGGAACCAATTCACAACCCACACACACTCTCACACTCCATATGCCAGATGGGAGACACACGCACTGTCATACTCTGTATGCTGGGATGGGGAGACACCAGGCAGAGAGCGAGAGAAGGGGAGAGAGAGATCTTTTCTTTTACACTTTCTCGTGTAATATCAACTCAAGAGACTCTACAACAATGTTCATATTTATTACAATTCTAGTGCAATGAGGTAATCTACATATCTGGATTGTTCACAGCAATGATTTGATGTGACCATAGAATATTGGTGTGATTGCGTGCGACACAATAATAATATTTTAAAATCCACTGAAATATCATGCAACTTATTCTAGCTTAGCTTCAGTCCTCTAAAGATTTGCATTGTTGGCCGTCTAACAACCACGTTACCCTCCAAGATACTACGGCTCTACTTTACCTCTCCATATCACTCTCAACAGAGGTAAACAAACAGTCCAGGCAGATTTAGACGTTCACAACAAGACACGTTTCTGCCGCGACAACACAAAAGTCATGTTCCAATTGAAACTGAAGAGGTTTTCAGCCAAGGCACAGTCGGTATAATTATTTCAAACATGGGAAAGCAAATCACTTTAGGACGTGGATTTACATCTCATTAAGGCCATACAAAGACAGGATTACCCAAACAGACAGGGAACCTACTCCTCATCTCCTACGGATGAACGGAACCAGATACATGTGCTCGGTTGTGAGAGACAAAGGCGTTGTGGCAAAAATATAAAAGCAACTATCAATCATATTTGTTAAATGTAGCTTATATATATGAGAATATATAAATCAGTGTAATAATGGATAATAATGAAATAGAATAGCCATGTTTTGGACAGGTTGCTAACGTTGCTAATGTTAGCATGCTCACACTCAATATTATGCAATGATGTATATAAACCCTGGATTGCGGATGCTATGTATTGGCCAATGAGAGGCTTTGAAGCCACCGGTCGGCCATATTGGCACTCCCCAGAAGAAGCAGTCTTCCATAGGAATTCTACAGTATTTGAATGTTTCAAGGACCAAATTACATGTATTTAACACTTTTTTCTGTTGTATTGTGAACAGTAACATTATAACTTTCAAAAATATATCATTTAAGGATTTTTTTTAAATGTATTTTATTTTAATTTGTGTATGTTTAGCTCGCATTCTATAATTTTAAAGTATGCACTAAGGTTTCTGTAATAGAATAAATGTGGCAAAAACCAATGTAGATTAATAAATGCATTTCTGTAGCTTCCAAAATCTTTTTTACAACGTTGGGGGAGTGCTAAGATGGAAGCACCCCGTGTCAGTCATCTAGTGTATATACTACCAGTCAAAAGTTTGGACACACCTACTCATTCAAGGGTTTTTCTTTATTTTTACTCTTTTCTACATTGTAGAGTAATAGTGAAGACATCAAAACTATGAAATAACAAATACGGAATCATGTAGTAACCAAAAAAGTGTTAAACAAATCCTCGTCCCCTGCCTCAGGTGGACCAGCCGCTACCCTCGGGCAGGTGGGTTTTCAAAATACTTTCAATATTATTCATTTCCATGCCCATGCTATGCCTGGAAATGCCCTTTTCCTGAACAAAGGATCCCAATTTCTAACTCTCTGAAAAAGTGTAACGATATTAACTGAACAATTATCTTATGTAGTTTCTTGCAATAGCCCTCTGCGACTTTAAATAATATTTCTCTCAAAACTGTGATTCCTAAAAGATGTGTCCGGAGATTTGGTATTTTATTTTGTATTATTTTTATTTCACCTTTATTTAACCAGGTAAGACAGTTGAGAACAAGTTCTCATTTACAACTGCGACCTGGCCAAGATAAAGCAAAGCAGTGCGATAAAAACAACACAGAGTTACATATGGGATAAACAAAAACGTACAGTCAATAACACAATAGAAAAATAGAAAATCTATATACAGTGTGTGCAAATGTAGTAAGTTATGGAGGTAAGGCAATAAATAGGCCGTAGTGCAAAATAATTACAATTTAGTATTAACACTGGAGTGATAGATGTGCAGAAGATGATGTGCAAATAGAGATACTGGGGTGCAAATTAGCAAAATAAATAACAATATGGGGATGAGGTAGTTGGGTGGGCTAATTACAGATGGGCTGTGTACAGCTGAAGTGATCGGTAAGCTGCTCTGACAACTGATGCTTAAAGTTAGTGAGGAAGATAAGAGTCTCCAGCTTCAGAGATTTTTGCAGTTCGTTCCAGTCATTGGCAGCAGAGAACTGGAAGGAATGGTGGCCAAAGGAGGTGTTGGCTTTGGGGATGACCAGTGAGATATACCTGCTGGAGCGCATACTACGGGTGGGTGTTGCTATGGTGACCAATGAGCTAAGATAAGGTGGGGATTTGCCTAGCAGTGATTTATAGATGGCCTGGAGCCAGTGGGTTTGGCGAGAGGTGAATCTGCAAGTAAACTCTGTCAGTTGTCTAAAATCCTAAATTAATCAGGAATGAGCAGGGTCAGCTATACCATAAGGACCCCTTATTGTATGTAATGCAACAAGACCACTCCTGGTCTGTGAAGTTCTCTACTTTTGATAGATCTAAACAAACAGTTTTGGAATCAACATGGTCACAACCATAAACTGTCAACTCCATCTGCTTGATAGATTACGATAGAATATGAGATTAGCTATAAAACGGCATATTTTTCTCTCTGCCCCATTTATATTTTATTTTATTTACTGTATTTATTAATATTTTTAGGAGTTTGGGGGCCTTCCCCAGGAAGCTGTGCTATGCCACTGGTTGCCATTTGTTTTGTTTCCCTTGTATACTTAGCCATCTTTGAGTGTGTGTGTTCATGTGAGTGTTTGTGTGTGTGCATGAGTGCGTGCATGTGTGTGTGTGTGTGTGTGTGTGTGTGTGTGTGTGTGTGTTTGTGTGCAACAGCGTCTCTACTTCCTCAGGTGGCTGGAGAAATGTGGCATGCCCCCCCGGGTCCTCTCCAAATTCTACTGCAGCACCATCGAGGGTGTCCTGACTACTGAACTCTTGAACCGGGACTGACTGCCGGCACAACATTCTCTTGCACTGACTACTTGCACCTTACCACACATGCACACACGCTCACACATAGACTCAAACACACACAAACACACTCCCGCACAAACACACACACACATGCTCTACACACTCCATGACTGCTACTACTGGACTCATATTATACTACAATGTCCATAATCTATTGCACATGTGTAAATACCTTTAATCATTTGAGTGCCTTGTATTATATTTCTGCTACATTTCTATCCTGTTTTTATTCATTGTGCTTTTATTTTTTTGTACTCTTTTATTCACTTAATTAATTTTTGCACGGAACTTGATAGACCCATGACTGCATGGAATTCTCTTCCCCGTCATGTAACTCAAGCGAGCACATGCATACGCACACACTCTAGCACACGCACTCTACCCACAAACACATTGTAATATCGTAGTATTGTACATTTAACGTTGTAAATTTGTAATAATAGAGTAATCATGTAATAAAGTGTTGTATTATGTATTGTTTTATTTTTTATGTAGGCTGTTGTTTTGTTGTATTGTAATTGTTTTAATCCTGTTTGGACTCCAGGAAGAGTAGCTGCTGCATTGGCAGTAATTGTGAACCTAATAAATACTAAATACAATGTTATTGCATTGTCGAGAGGTGAATCTGTAAGTAAGCATTTTGATGCACTGTGTACACCACATACAGTGTATCATGTGTATACTGTATGACTAATAAACAAACTTGATTTGACAACTTGTGTGTGTGTGTGGTGTGTGTGTGTGTGTGTGGTGTGTGTGTGTGTGTGTGTGTGTGTGTGTGTGTGTGTGTGTGTGTGTGTGTGTGTGTGTGTGTGTGTGTGTGCGTGTGTGCGTGTGTGTGTGTGTGTGTGTGTGTGTGTGTGTGTGTGTGTGTGTGTGTGTGTGTGTGTGTGTGTGTGTGTGTGTGTGTGATGGAAGCAGTGAAGTGTCCTCAGATGAGTCTCCTGTGCCTCTGGCAGCTAAAAAGGTGTGGAGGCAGTGTCTAATTAGGTTAACTGAAGGAGGCTGTGGGAAAACAGTAACTATGACAAGGACATACAATGGAAATACATGTGACTGTAATTATAGCGTAGTAAATACATTAAAACAAGATAAAAAAGCAAAGGAAATCTACTGAACCAGTGTATCTTAATATTACACTATAAAGTAGCCTGCAAAATAACATTTCAGCTTGGTGTAGCAAGAGCCAAAATGTTTCATAAAATGTTTGCCAATGTTTTGGTTCATGGATCACAGGCCATTAAGGTTAGAAAGGTTAAAAATGCATTGTACTAAGCTGTCAAAAGCAAGACCTTTCCCATTTTCACACAATGATGTCAAGGCCAGGCTCAGCCAAAACTGAAAATAGACATGAATACCATGAATATGTCTCACTAGCTGATATTAGAGCTGAGAGAGGGAGGGATGAGAGAGGGAGAGAGAGGAAGAGAGTGAGAGAGTGAGTGAATGAAAGAAATGCAGAAAGAGAGGGAGAGAGAGAGATGGAGAGTGTGAGAAAGAAAGAGAGAAAGAGAGAGGGAGAGAGAGAGAGAGAGAGAGAGAGAGAGAGAGAGAGAGGGAGATGAAAGAAAGAAAAAGAAAGAAAGAAAGAAAGAAAGAAAGAAAGAAAGAAAGAAAGAAAGAAAGAAAGAAAGAAAGAAAGAAAGAAAGAAAGAAAGAAAGAAAGAAAGAAAGAAAGAAAGAAAGAAAGAGACAGAGGGAGGAAGTTAATTTGGAGATTGTGGGCAATAATACGACCAGTCACCCACGACACACAGCGGCCGCGCACCCTGCCTGATGCACGGCATTGTGGGTAGGGAAGGACAGAACAGAGATAGGATTTGAAAGGCGTTCCGCTTGGGTACCCTGCTGATTTGCATTCAGCGATGGAGACGCAAGGACACACATGCATACACACATGGCTTCAGGGGGACTGGATGCGGTCAACACTCCTAATTAAGACAATCCTCTATTCCAAAATACCTGAGAGAGAGAGAGGCAGAAAGAGAGCGAGAGAGAGAGAGAGAGAGAGAGAGAGAGAGAGAGAGAGAGAGAGAGAGAGAGAGAGAGAGAGAGAGAGGGAGAGATACAGTACATGGAACAGGCTGGCCCACTAAAACCTGGCTCTCCACATTACTTTTTGGGGATGTTATTTTTCGCTTTACGATTCCGATAATTATGATATTAGAAAGGAGAAAGCGATAAGTTCCTGATGCAATTGTTCCCCCGTCTCCCTTTTATTGCAGAGCATCAGAGAGAGAGAGGGACTTGTCAATTAGTAATTTTCCTTTCTTTTACAGCAGCATAAATTTAACGGGGAAATATGCGGGGAGAAATCCTTTTAGCGGGTGATTTATGGCCGTCTGATGGTAGAATCATAGATCACTGAGGCCACGGCAGACACTGATGGGCCGGATGAGGGCCACTAATGCCCACAGAACAAAATGTAACCAATCTGTGGAGGCCCTCAACCATGCAATAGGCCTGATAGAAACTCCCAAACTGTCTGCCTGTCACTGCTGACGACTGGGAGAGTGGGAGGGGGGAGGGAGGGAGGACGAGAGAGAGAGGGGGGTGACTGTGGAGGGAGGTTATAAATTTACCTGTTGTGAAAGGAGGGAGAGAGAGAGAGGAAGCCTAGGTGTATACTTGACTGCTTTGTCGTTCGCTCGCTCGCAGAGGGGACCCTAAATGTCAAGCTAAAAAATACATTAATAAAAGTGGTAAACAAATAAATAAATAAATAATAAAAAAATAACAAAGTGATGAGTGAGCGCATACACAAACACACACACACGCACACACACCGGTGGAGCTTTAATCAGGGCTAGGCCAGTGAAGACAGTTACACATAGGTTTCTGTTAAAACAAAACCATATTATCTGACAGCAGCTACAGAGTACAAAATAGATTTTTATTTTAGGATGTGAAATCTCTCCTGAGCCTCGTATTAACACAAGGCCTCATCAGAGGTCACTTAGGAACAGGTGAGCAAAGGTATTATGGGAGGGACTTACAACAGGAAGTGACACGGCAATTAGAGTAACCAATCACAGTCAGAGGTTTGTTCACTGGGATTTGGGATTTTGAAGAACTATTCCTTCTATACAATGGTCAGTCATAGGTCTTAGGTGATAAGGTGTGACACAGCCAATGCTGTTGAAAGCCTATTCATACACACCCTCACACACTCTCACACACACGGTGAACACTTTAATCACCTTGATGTGTTCCATGGCTGTGGTCCACACACACACACATACTAGCGCTAGTGTCCTCCACACAATAGAAAACCTCAGCACACCTCAATGTATTTATCATAAAACATGAAAACCAAAGCAGCTTGACCTCTTCCTCTCCTCCT
>NW_028158832.1:27500-33894 GCF_964263955.1 Coregonus lavaretus | reverse complement strand
ATCACCATCCTACTCAGCCATATGGCTGATAGGATGAGATACCATAGCAACACCATCCATACAGTACCAGTAACAGACAGCCTTAATCCACGGTCTAGTTCGTAATCCCAGACCTTTTCAAAGCTACAGCTGATAGAGAATCTGCTTTATAATCTGACACTAGCCTTGTTGTCCTTTCAGTCAGGATAATAGTCTCTTCAAACATAAAACCAAACATTGGGTAATGACGTGTGTATGTGCTTTGTGTAATTTAAAAGTAATTTTAGCAGACACTGCTATCCACTTTGCAGTAGCATGCGTTTGACAGATAGCACAACTTTTGTCCGCCCTGATCGGTTAGGTCGAGGGAGAGTGATGCCGTCTTACCTGGCAGTTCGCACCCCAGGACCTCCAGCCTCATCCCTATCCCAGCAGGAGACCACCTCTCTGGGTAGATCCTGATGAACTGAGCCGGTATCTCCTCAAACCGCCGGATCTCCGGAGTGTCGTAGTGCGTGTTTCCCTCGAAGATCTGTGGCAGAGACAATGACAGGAAGGTTTTTAGATGGAACAGCAGGAGAGCTTTGGAGGAGCAGTGTGTGTGTGTGTGTGTGTGTGTGTGTGTGTGTGTGTGTGTGTGTGTGTGTGCTTGTGTGCGTGTGGGAAGTTGCCTGTGTGTGCGTGTGTGTGTGTGTGTCTGTCTGGTAGTAGTGTGTGTGTGTGTGCGTGCGTGCGTGTGTGTGTGTCTGTCTGGTAGTAGTGTATGTGTGTGTGTGTGTGCGTGTGTGCGTGTGCATGTGTGTGTGTGTGTGTGTGTGTGTGGGAAGTTGCCTGCTGGAGCATTGAATTGCCTGTAGTGGAGTATTTTTAGTTTTATTAACACAAGTGTAAAATATTAAATGTATATGCAATCAGAGTAGCTCACACTGTAATGAAATTGGAGGGACGGAAGAGGAAAGGAGAGTCTCGGAATCTGACGACTGAGTCACTGGGTGCGTCCCAAAAGTAGTCAACAGTAGTCAAAGTTGTCAACAGT
Organism: Coregonus lavaretus; assembly: GCF_964263955.1. Lineage (NCBI taxonomy): Eukaryota > Metazoa > Chordata > Actinopteri > Salmoniformes > Salmonidae > Coregonus > Coregonus lavaretus. The sequence continues at coordinate 32,879 of NW_028158832.1, read as the reverse complement.
AGTCAACAGTAGTCAAAAGTAGTCAACAGTAGTTAACAGTAGTCAAAAGTAGTCAACAATAGTCAACAGTAGTCAACAGTAGTCAACAGTAGTCAACAGTAGTCAAAAGTAGTCAACAGCAGTCAACAGTAGTCAACAGTAGTCAAGAGTAGTCAAAAGTAGTCAACAGTAGTTAACAGTAGTCAAAAGTAGTCAACAATAGTCAACAGTAGTCAACAGTAGTCAAAATGTGTCAACAGTAGTCAACAGTAGTCAACAGTAGTCAACAGTAGTCAAAAGTAGTCAAAAGTAGTCAACAGCAGTCAACAATAGTCAACATCAGTCAACAATAGTCAACAGTAGTCAAGAGTAGTGAAAAGTAGTCAACAGTAGTCAACAGTAGTCAAAAGTAGTCAACAATAGTCAACAGTAGTCAAAAGTAGTCTAAAGTAGTCAAGAGTAGTCAATAGTAGTCAACAGTAGTCAAAAGTAGTCAACAGTAGTCAAAAGTTGTTAAAAGTTGTCAACCGTAGTCAACAGTAGTCAACAGTGGTCAACAGCAGTCAACAGTAGTCAACAGTAGTCAACAGTAGTCAAAAGTAGTCCAAAGTAGTCAACAGTAGTTAACAGTAGTCAAAAGTAGTCAACAATAGTCAACAGTAGTCAACAGTTGTTAAAAGTAGTCAACAGTAGTCAACAGTGGTCAACAGTAGTCAAAAGTAGTCAAACGTAGTCAACAGCAGTCAACAGTAGTCAACAGTAGTCAACAGTGGTCAGCAGTAGTGAAAAGTAGTCAACAGTAGTCAACAGTAGTCAAAAGTAGTCAACAATAGTCAACAGTAGTCAAAAGTAGTCCAAAGTAGTCAAAAGTTGTCAACGGTAGTCAACAGTAGTCAAAAGTAGTCAACAGTAGTCAAAAGTTGTTAAAAGTTGTCAACCGTAGTCAACAGTAGTCAACAGTAGTCAACAGTAGTCAACAGTAGTCAACAGTGGTCCAAAGTAGTCAAAAGTAGTCAACAGTAGTCAACAGTAGTCAAAAGTAGTCAACAGTGGTCAAAAGTTGTCAAAAGTTGTCAACAGTAGTCAACAGTAGTCAATAGTAGTCAACTGCAGTCAACAGTAGTCAACAGTAGTCAAAAGTGGTCAACAGTAGTCAAAAGTGGTCAATAGCAGTCAACCGTAGTCAACAGCAGTCAACAGTAGTCAACAGTAGTCAACAGCAGTCAACAGCAGTCAACAGTAGTCAGCCGTAGTCAACCGTAGTCAACAGCAGTCAACAGTAGTCAACCGTAGTCAACAGCAGTCAACAGTATTCAACAGTAGTCAACAGCAGTCAACAGCAGTCAACGGTAGTCAACAGCAGTCAACAGTAGTCAACAGCAGTCAACAGTAGTCAACAGTAGTCAACAGTAGTCAACAGTAGTGTACTAAATAGGGAATAGGAGGAGAGGGACCCTAAACCTCAGAGGGAGCAGTGACAGACGCAGACAGGAGTGTGTGTATGAGTGTGTGTGTGTGTGTGTGTGTGTGTGTGTGTGTGTGTGTGTGTGTGTATGTATGTATGTGTGTGTGTGTGTGTGTGTGCTTGTGTGTGCTTGTGTGTGCTTGTGTGTGTGTGTGTGTGCGTGTGTGTGTGTGTACTTGCGTGTGCTCGTGTGTGTGTGTGTGTGTGCGTGCAAGCTTGTGTGCACGCATATCCCCCACCTTGGCACAGTTGGTCAGTGTGTGTGTGTGTGTGTGTGTGTGTGTGTGTGTGTGTGTGTGTGTGTGTGTGTGTGTGTGTGTGTGTGTGTCTGTGTGTTCCCCATACCTTAGGGTGGTTGGTCTTGCTGTCCAGTATAAAGGTCCAGTCCTTGCCTGTCAGGCTGTGAGACACGCGGTACTTCCTGACGAAGGCCCTGTTCTCAGCTGAGGTGCTCCCTCACCGTCCTCGCCCCCTGGGTGATGACGCCTCGCACTGTCTTAGGGACCCCCAAGTCCACCTGGATCAAAACAAATCAAATCCAACTTTACCTAAAGTGCATTTAAAATCGCAACACACTTTACAGCACTTTACAGTGAGAACACTAAAAGCTAAGACAAACATTGTTTCTGGGTAGGCCAGTGTGAAGAGGTAATGTTGTATACCTGGAGCCACTCCTCCCCGGCCCAGAGGCTGTGTTGGGCTGGGGGACCATCCTGACCTGCTGGCTACCAGCCTAGCTGTCCCCATGGAGCCGTGGATATCCCTCGTGGAGGACGCTGTGGATCTGGGAGTCAGGCAGAAGGCCGGACAGCATCCCCTGCATCTGAGAACACGGAGCGTCTGGAGGGGGAGTATGAATTTATTCATTTTATTGAACACATTTAAAATATATCTAGGGCCGGTTTCCTGGACACAGGATTCAGGGTTAGGGGAAGTTAGGGGTAGGGGAGGTTAGGGGAAGTGGAGGTTAGGGGAAGTGGAGGTTAGGGGAAGGGGAGGTTAGGGGAAGTGGAGGTTAGGGGTAGGGGAGGTTAGGGGAAGTGGAAGTTAGGGAAGGGGAGGTTAGGGGGAAGGGTAGGTTAGGGGGAAGGGGAGGTTAGGGGAAGGGAAGGTTAGGGGAAGGGGAGGTTAGGGGTAGGGGAGGTTAGGGGAAGGGGAGGTTAGGGGGAAGGGGAGGTTAGGGGAAGGGGAGGTTAGGGGGAAGGGGAGGTTAGGGGTAGGGAGGTTAGGGGAAGGGGAGGTTAGGGGGAAGGGGAGGTTAGGGGTAGGGGAAGGGAGGTTAGGGGAAGGGTAGGTTAGGGGAAGGGGAGGTTAGGGGAAGGGTAGGTTAGGGGGAAGGGGAGGTTAGGGGGAAGGGGAGGTTAGGGGGAAGGGGAGGTTAGGGGAAGGGGAGGTTAGGGGAAGGGGAGGTTTGGGGAAGGGGAGGTTAGGGGGTAGGGGATGTTAGGGGAAGGGGAGGTTAGGGGGAAGTGGAGGTTAGGGGGAAGGGGAGGTTAGGGGGAAGGTGAGGTTAGGGGGAAGGGGAGGTTAGGGGGAAGGGGAGGTTAGGGGGTAGGGATAGGGAGGTTGGGGGTAGGGGAGGTTAGGGTAGGGAGGTTAGGGGAAGGGGAGGTTAGGGGGAAGGGGAGGTTAGGGGGAAGGGGGAGGTTAGGGGTAGGGGATGTTAGGGGAAGGGGAGGTTAGAGGTAGGGGATGTTAGGGGGAAGGGGAGGTTAAGGGTATGGGAGGTTAGGGGAAGGGGAGGTTAGGGGTAGGGGATGTTAGGGGGTAGGGGAGGTTGGGGGAAGGGGAGGTTAGGGGTAGGGATGTTAGGGGTAGGGGAGGTTAGGGGAAGGGGAGGTTAGGGGAAGGGGAGGTTAGGGGAAGGGGAGGTTAGGGGAAGGGGAGGTTAGGGGTAGGGGATGTTAGGGGGTAGGGGAGGTTGGGGGTAAGGGGAGGTTAGGGGTAGGGGATGTTAGGGGTAGGGGAGGTTAGGGGGAAGGGGAGGTTAGGGGAAGGGGAGGTTAGGGGGAAGGGGAGGTTAGGGGGAAGGGGAGGTTAGGGGAAGGGGAGGTTAGGGGTAGGGGAGGTTAGTGGAAGTGGAGGTTAGGGGGAAGGGAGCTTAGGGGGAAGGGGAGGTTAGGGGAAGTGGAGGTTAGGGGGAAGGGGCGGTTAGGGGGAAGGGGAGGTTAGGGGAAGGGGAGGTTAGGGGAAGGGGAGGTTAGGGAAGGGGAGGTTAGGGGAAGGGGAGGTTAGGGGGAAGGGAGGTTAGGGGTAGGGGAGGTTAGGGGAAGGGGAGTTAGGGGGAAGGGGAGGTTAGGGTAGGGGAAGGGAGGTTAGGGGGAAGGGGAGGTTAGGGGGAAGGGGAGGTTAGGGGAGGGTAGGTTAGGGGAGGGGAGGTTAGGGGAAGGGAGGTTAGGGGAAGGGGAGGTTAGGGGGAAGGGGAGGTTTGGGGAAGGGAGGTTAGGGGGTAGGGGATGTTAGGGGAAGGGGAGGTTAGGGGGAAGTGGAGGTTAGGGGAAGGGGAGGTTAGGGGCAGGGGAGGTTAGGGGGAAGGGGAGGTTAGGGGGAAGGGGAGGAAGTTAGGGGTAGGGGAGGTTGGGGGGTAGGGGAGGTTAGGGGTAGGGAGGTTAGGGAAGGGGAGGTTAGGGGGAAGGGGAGGTTAGGGGAAGGGGAGGTTAGGGGTAGGGGATGTTAGGGGAAGGGGAGGTTAGAGGTAGGGGATGTTAGGGGAAGGGGAGGTTAAGGGTATGGGAGGTTAGGGGAAGGGAGGTTAGGGGTGATGTGTATGGGGTGGGGAGGATTGGGGAAGGGGAGGTTAGGGGGTAGGGGATGTTAGGGGTTAGGGGAGGTTAGGGGGAAGGGGAGGTTAGGGGAAGGGGAGGTTAGGGAAGGGGAGGTTAGGGAAGGGAGGTTAGGGGTAGGGGATGTTAGGGGGTAGGGGAGGTTGGGGGTAAGGGAGGATAGGGTAGGGGATGTTAGGGGTAGGGAGGTTAGGGGAAGGGGAGGTTAGGGGAAGGGGAGGTTAGGGGGAAGGGGAGGTTAGGGGGAAGGGAGTTAGGGAAGGGAGGTTAGGGTAGGGGAGGTTAGTGGAAGTGGAGGTTAGGGGGAAGGGGAGGTTAGGGGGAAGGGGAGGTTAGGGGAAGTGGAGGTTAGGGGGAAGGGGCGGTTAGGGGGAAGGGGAGGTTAGGGGAAGGAAGAAAAGAGAGATGGGTAATGAGCTTTGAGGAAGACTGACGTTGACATTTCAAGGCTAGTGAGATCAATGTTTCATGTTGTTCTGTCACAGCAGTCGGCTTCAACAAACACAAGCCACTCTTTCCTTGTGTCCCAAATGGCATCCTTTGCCCTATATAGCACACTGCTTTTGACCAGGGTCCACAGGGCTGTAACTTAAAACAGAGTGGGCACCTAAAGCACCTCCCAAACACAATCATTTACTAATACTCAGGGAAATAAAGCTGTTTTCCCTCCCTTACACAATCCTTTACTAGTGATCAGGGAATAAGCTGTTTTCTCTCCCTCACACAAGGTGTGAAAATGAAAAGGTGTTAAAAATAAAGGTTGATTGCGGTGTAGGTCTCTGACACAGGGATGAAAGAGAGAGAGAGAGAGAGAGAGAGAGAGAGAGAGAGAGAGAGAGAGAGAGAGAGAGAGAGAGAGAGAGAGATAGAGAGAGAGAGAGAGAGAGAGAGAGAGAGAGAGAGAGAGAGAGAGGCAGAGGGAGAGAGAGAGAGAGAGAGAGACAGAGAGAGAGAGAGAGAGAGAGAGAGAGAGAGAGAGAGAGAGGAGAGAGAGAGAGAGAGAGAGAGAGAGAGAGAGAGGAGGAGGGGAGAGAGAGAGAGAGAGAGAGAGAGACATACAGACAGAAAGAGACAGAGACAGAGACAGAGACAGAGACAGAGACAGAGACAGAGACAGAGGCAGAGGCAGAGACAGAGAACAGGCAGAGGCAG